>NC_058133.1:520853805-520875910 GCF_016433145.1 Gracilinanus agilis
TCCCCCAAGTCCCGCCCCCTCCCTCCCTTCCCCCCAGACTCACCCTCCGACAGCTCCAGCTCCAGCTCGGCCAGGCCCTCGCGCACGTCGGGCGGCAATGCCCCAGCCTCCAGCCCCCCGCCGCCGCGCTCCCGCTCCGCCATGGCCCTTACTCCGGCCTCCACCTTCGCGACACCCCGTTCTCGGACCCGGAGCCGGAGCTGGAGCCGGCCTCGGAAGCGGACGCGGCCTGGGAGTCGCGAGCCCGCGGAGGCGGAGCCGCCCTCAAAGCACGCGCTGAGCACGGGCGCGCGTCCGCTCAAGGGGGTGGGGGGGAGACGAGGAAGCTCCGGCGCCGCCTAGCAACGCCGACGAGATCAAGGTCCATTGGTTGACCATGCCCCGACCCCGCCCCCGGCGCCCTTCCGCTAAGGCCGTACCAGGCGGACTCTACGTATTCGGGGTGGGGCGGAATGCGCGGAGGCTGCCGGAACTTGTAGTCCGCGTCCTTCTGGGCCGGGCGAGGACAGGAGGAGGTACGATACTCCCTACCCAGCACCCGCTGGCCTCTCTGCCGGCTCTCCCCCGAGCCCTGCCACGCGTGCCCCACGTGTGCCTGGCCCAGAGTCAGCACACCCTCTCGGGGCGCCCCAGCTAATAGGCCGGACCCCGCATTAGGCGCCTACTGCATATCGAAGTCAGACCCTGCCATCCAGGCACTCCAGCGCTAGGCGCACGGGGTGAGGGGGCTCGTCCATGTGATGGGGCCAACCCACTACACCCCAACCTGAGCCGTAGGAAAGCCGAAGGGCCAGAGCCTTCCTTCTGAGCCTCAGCACAAGGCAGGCAGGCAGGCACTCCGTGCCTCAGTCTCCCCAGCTGTAAAACCGCGCTAAGTTCCGAGCCACCCTAACAGCTGCTCCCACCGACACTCTCCCCACCCGGGGTCCAGCCCCTTCCCTTCCGGAGACCATTGCCCCACCCCACAGGGCAAAACCGAGGCTCCGGTGGAGCTATGCCTCCAGCTGCCGGGAGGGAGGAGCCACCTGTCAGAGCTCCAGCCCCCAAGGCGGGTCGACCCTCAGTGCTGGCCACCCGAGTCGCGTGTTGCCCTCGCCGCTGCGGCTGCTGCTTCCTACTCGGAGGACCGAAATGGCATCCCTGCGTACGGCCTGTCCGCTGTCCCAGGGCGGGCACAGATCGCGGGCACGAACCCTGGGGATGGAGCCGGCTCTCGGCTCCTTTGAGCTCCTTCCACTCTGCGTTGCCCACGGAACGCACACAGCGCCTCCGAGGCGTCCTGGGCCAGCGTTGGTACCGGAGGTGCCGCTGCCAGACTGACCCAGGGCAATCCAATGACCTCCCCTGCCCACTGCTATTTCCTGGCCTTTCAGGACCCCGGAGGGAAGCCCCGAGGTAGAGAGCCCAAGGCCAGCAGCCGGTGGTGACCCCTAAGTGAAGGCAGAGCAGCTCAGAAGATCCAATGAGATGAGCACAGGGCGGTTCCTTTGACCCACTCCCTTACCTTCCCAGAGGCATCTTTGATCCATTCCCTTACCTTGCCCTCCGGCCTCCAGGCCAGGCTGCCCCTTGGCGGAGGTTTTCCCGGGAGGACCGTGCGCTGCAGCTGCCAGTGCCCCAGGAGAGGAAGGAGCAAGGCAAGAAGGAAGAGGAAATGGCACTTGAAGGCTAACACCTGGTGGGGGCAGTTGGAGGGTTGGCCCAGGGTCCAAGGGGGGCAGGACTGGAACTCGGGTCTTCCCAGCCTCCAGGCAGTTTAGCACGACTTCAGAGCCCAGAGGAGAGAGCAGCAACAGAGATGGGGTCCTGGAGGGTCCCAGTCCCTGTGCATCATGATGGCTGGGACACCTGCTGACCCAAAGGCCAAAAACAGAGGGCGCTGCTGCCGTCTCCTGGCTTCTTCACTGTTAGCTCCCAGCTGTGCCCCCCGGAGATCCAGGCACCCTGGAACCCCCGAGCACTCTGGCTGCCTGGATGCACCATCTTTGGGATGTGTGTGAGCCAGAGTGCATGCACAGTATAAATGCACATGGATGAGGCAGTGTGTGGACCTCGGCCCCCAGGGGGCCATCCCAGCGTCCTCCAGGGCCCAGACTTCCTGGAAAAGGCTTGCTGACCAGGCAGAAAATGCCCTGGATGGCCTAACAAGTGGGCATTTCCTGGTGATCCCATGGCATCCCAGGCCCCAGAGACCAGCAGAGGGAGAGGGGGAACTGGCTGGAGCCTTTACTCCATCCCATTTCGGCCACCAGACCCAGCACCTTCAAGGAGGAGGACCTGGAGGAGATGCCCGTCTCCCTGCCTCTGGACCGGGCCCTGCCCAGCCTTCCTTTGCCCCTCCTTTTCACACCAACTTGACATCTTTCTGCATCATCTGTTCCAAGATCGGCAAATGACATGAGTCGGCTCTTCTGGGAGTGCGAATGCCCACATGTTGGTCACTGGACGAGGCTTCCCATGGAGAGGACCACCAGCGGTTGGGTTAAGGTTGATGGGGGCCACCAAACGGTCAGCACCCTCTGCCACTGGTCTGCCACCGTCCTCACACAGGTCGAAAGGGGCTGGCCAGGACTGAGGACCGTTTTGTATTTTTCTATTTCGTGAATTAGTCCAACCAAACCTCATTAACTAGGGACCCACCTACTAATCGTGGGTCCAGCACCATGGATAGAGTATCAGACTTGGGAGTCAGGAACATCTGCCCAAGCTCTGATCCAGCCTTAGATACTTATACTAGATTGGGCAAGTCATTTCACTCTGCCTCAGTTTCTTCAACTATAAAATGGGAATAACAATAGTGTCTACCTTCTAGGGTCGGTGTAAGAATGAGATCCCACACATGAAGCACCAACTACGGGCTGCCTATTCTTTACCATCTCTTGTCCCCCCACTGCCAGGACCACACTGCATGGGATCTTAGGCTGCCCTGGGAGAGCTATGATTTCCAGGCCCCTGGTCAGGGCCCACCGGGAGGTCCTATGCCCAGCTATGGAGAACATCCAGCCTTGGGCTAAAGGACCTCAAGGACATGCCATAGAGGATAATAACATGCTCTTAAGGGTCTGAAGCAGAATCTGAACGTGGGTCTTCAAGATCAAAGTGTCACTTAGCTGCCTTAAGAAACTAAGACTTGGGAATACAAATTCAAGCACAAGAAACAGTGTCTGAGTCTATGATAAACCCAAAGAGCCCAACTTTGGGGACAAAAACTGTTGGGAAAATTGGAAAACAATATGGGAGAGATTAGGTTTAGATCAACATCTCACACCCTAAACGAAGATAAATTCAGAGTGGGTGAATGACTTGAATATAAAGAAGGAAACTAAGAAAATTAAGTGAACACAGAATAGTATACTTGTCAGATCTCTGGGAAAGGAAAGATTTTAAAACCAAGCAAGAGCTAGAAAAAATTACAAAATGTAAAATAAATAATTTTGATTATATTAAATTAAAAGGTTTTTGTACAAACAAAAACAATGCAACCAAAATCAGAAGGGAAACGACAAACTGGGAAAAAATCTTTATAACAAAAAATTCTGACAAGTGTCTAATTACTCAAATATACAAGGAGCTAAATCAATTGTACAAAAAAATCGAGCCAAATGATAAATAGGCAAGGGACATGAATAGGCAATTTTCAGATAAAGAAATCAAAACTATCAATAAGCACATGAGAAAGTCTTCTAAATCTCTAATAGAGAAATGCAAATCAAAACAACTCTAAAGTATCACCTCACACCTAGCAGATTGGCGAAAATGATAGCAGGGGAGAGTAATGAATGCTGGAGGGGATGTGGCAAAATTGGGACATTAATGCACTGCTGGTGGAGTTGTGAACTGATCCAACCATTCTGGAGGGCAATTTGGAACTATGCTCAAAGGGCTTTAAAAGACTGCCTGCTCTTCGATCCAGCCATACGATTGCTGGGTTTGTACCCCAAAGAGATCATAGATAAAAAAAACATGTACAAAAATATTTGTAGCCATGCTTTTTGTGTGTGGAAAACGAGGGTATGTCCATCAATTGGGAAATGGCTGAACAAATTGTGGTATCTGCTGGTGATAGAATACTGCTGTGCTCAAAGGAATAATGAACTGGAGGAGATCCATGTGAACTGGAAAGACCTCCAGGAAGTGATGCAGAGTGAAAGGAGCAGAACCAGGAGAATGTTGTACACAGAGACTGATACACTGTGGTAAAATAGAATGTAATGGACTTCTGTACTAGCAGCAATGCAATGACCCAGGACAATTCTGAGGGACTTATGGAAAAGATGCTACCCACGTTCAGAGGAAGAACTGCAGGAGTGGAAACACAGAAGAAAAACAACTGCTTGAACACATGGGTTGATGTGGACACTATTTGGAACGTAGACTCTTAATGATCACCCTAGAACAATTATCAATAATATGGAAATAAGTCTTGATCGATGACACAGGAAGAAACCAGTGGAGATGTGCATCGGCTACTGGGGGGTGGGGAGGTTGAGAGAGAGCAAGAACATGAATCATGTAACCACGAAAAAATATTTTCTTAAAAATAAAAAATATACCTAAAAAAAAATAATTAAGTGTCTGCCCACAAGGAACTTCCTTCTTGCCAGGGAAGACAATCCATGTAAAGAACCAGGAAGGAGTGAGGGCATGGGGAAGACGGGCATACATGGTCCAGGAAGTCCAGAGAACCCCCGAGAGAGGATCAGAGGGAGAAGCTGAAGCCTCCAAAGGAGGGAGGATACTTCTGGCAGACCATGTCCAGGGCTGGAGAGGAAGGGGACAAAGAACAGTCTCAGAGAAGAAAGACTAAGCTCCTATTTGTCCCAGAGCGTAGAAACACAAGCAGAGACGCCCCTTGAAGCATGGGGGCTGCCTTCCCTGGAGACTGTCAAGCCCTGGATGCCCTGGACAGCCCACGAGGCAGGGAAGGAACGGGTCCAGATGCCCGCTCATCCCCGTTCTGACGATGCCACATTGTGTAAAGGGCCTGGTCTTCCGCCCAACGTGCAAATGTTACAAAGTCACAGTTGCAGCTGGGAGAGCCTGCCTCTGGTCATCCAGTCTGGCCCGGTCATTTTACAGAAGCACAAACGGAGGCTCAGGGAGATGTCGATCTAGGTTTCCCAGGCTCAAGGTCAGCAAGCCTCCCCAGTGAAGGCCCGTGTTCTAACTTTAGTAAAGAAGCGCACCCAGGGGAGCTGTGAATCGGTGCCAGAATTCCTCTCCAAACCAGATGTCAAGGTTAGGTGGGACACGAAACAAAAATCAACTCAAGCCGAGGATGCGGAATCCCACTGACTATCCATCGCGGTCAGCATCGGGCTGAGCCGTAAATCTTCATTTGTGTTCCACGACCAAAGTCGGCCAAACTCAAGAACCAGCTTCCTTCAAACCCAGGCCAACTGCGGGGCGGAGGAACCTGGGCTGGGAGCCCTCTTCGCTGCCCCATCGTTCTCCACCACCTTCTGTCTGACTGACCGCTCTGGTGAGGATCCAGCATTGCCGTCCGGGCCCTCTCTCCCCTGGACTATTATTGCACAGCTGCTGGGGGGGGGGGGGTCTCTCTGCCTCCTTCCCATCACCCCCCATTCCGATCCAGCCTCCACTTGGCTGTCTAAAGCTCAGGCCTGGCCGTGTCGCGCCCACACTCAATAGCCTCCCATGGCTCTCTATTGGCTCCAGGACCAAAGAGAAAGTCCTGTCTGGCTCTGAAAGCTCCGCCTTTGCCCAGAAGTCGGCTTCCTCCCCTCCATCACTCACTGCCCAGCTTCCTTCCCGACTCCGCAGGCGGCCTTGTCTGGTCCCTTTCCTGCGAGATGACCGCCTCCTCCTCCTCCTCCAACTGGACACACACGGGCTCCTGGAGGCCACGTGGCTTTCTCCGCGCCCCCAGCTTCTCCAACCATCCACAGAGGAGACCCCAAGTGAGCGCTAGGAGGGCGGGCTGGATGGTCTTCAGACATTTTCGCATGCCCCGTGTCCAGCCACCCAAAGCGAGCATCCTTCCTCCGCTCTCCGGGGTATTGCGGGGAGCTCACAGGCAGCTTTCAAGGTGCAGTTTGGGCACCTGAACTTGAAAGCCTTCGCCAACACTGATCTAGAGCCTGTGTCTGATCCCCAGAGAAAAAGTGACCAGGCGACAGCTTGTGGGCAGTCATGGTCTACCAGAGCCGTGAGGACATCTCGGAGGAGGAGGTAGGCCGGCCACGAGGCAAGGGGCAAGAGGTCCCCCAGCACCCCCCCTCCCCCCGGTAGACCCCCTGCGGTGATGGCCAGGCCTGGATGGGCGGCCCAAGAGTACAGGCAAGGCCGGGCGCCAGAAAGGAGGACACTCGCGTCAAACAGCGCTTTACTTTTAATGACTTTGTACAAGTGTCCGACTATACACGTTAGAAAAATGCACACGAGAAGGCCGTGGGCCGGCCTCGTTTCCATTTCATTGGTGCGGGCGGGTGGGCAGGCCCGGGGCCTGGGGAAGGACTCCACGCTCACGACTTACACAAGCACACAAGGCTGGACACACACTGACCGCATAGAGACTAGAACACTTTTAATTAGCGGCACTCGTGCTGATGGCGTGGGGGCAGGTTCTTCAGACTGCGCCGTCCACAAACTCCTGTGCTGCACCAAGATGCTTTCTTTACAAAAAGAAGAGAGGAGGAGGAAGGAACAAAGGACACGGAGGGAAAGACAACCAAAGAAATCCCGGACGCTGCTGCTGCTGCCTCCTCACATGCGACTGCACGCAGGGCTGCTCACTTCTTGGTCTTCAGATGGCCGGGTTTTTTGGAACTCAGCTCTGAAGGAGAGGAGAGAGAGCCCGAGACGCTCAGCCACGTGGGGGGGGGAAAGCCCGCGGATCCGGTGCCGCTGCTCCCTCCCCCAAACCCGGCTGACAGGAGAGAAAGCCCGCAGCCTCCCGACGACCTTAAGATGACGGGGGACCGTGTGGGGGATCTGTGGAGCGAGGCCGGGGCATGGGGCCCCCCTTCAGCCCCTCCGTCAAGCACGGCACCGCGCCGCCTTGCTAATCACAGCAGAAGATGCCTTCACGGCCCCATCCGTCCCAGAACTTCGTGATGCCGAGGGAGACAGCAGAGAAGAAAGGGCTGGGGGTGCCCTCTGGGCCTGCCGCCTGGCCCTCGTCCCCAGGACTAGAAGTGGGTGGCGTGAGCCCCCAGACCAGGACGCGCTCACTGGACCCTTGTGTTTCCGACCACAAGGGGACTGTGGGGGGCCGGCTCTTACCTGGCTGGACACCCCCTAGTCTCTGCTGGATGATCTCCAAGTGATGGATGTATTCCGTTAGCGAATGCTCGGGGTCTTGAGAACTGTCAAAAACGTCCGCACTGGAGCCAGGGGACGTGAGGGGTCTTCAAACAAACACAGGACAAACAGAGTGACCTTCTCCCTCCGCTCCAACATCTGCTGGAGTTCGTGTCCGAAAGCCCGGGGGGAGGCTGGCCCTCTACCATGCTGACGAGACACGGGGAGGGAACTCGGCTGCAAGATTCGGACAACTGGACGTTTCTGCTCCGGTGCGTACAGGCAGGCGGAGCTCGACCGGCCAGAGGCCAGCCATGTGGCCAGAGCGGTCCCATGGAGCTTCCCGGCCAGGCTGACCTTGGCCCGGTTCTCAGGCGGGCCTCAGACCAAAGCTCCTCTAAGGTTCCAGCTGGGGGGGGGCCACACCTCGAGTACACCCCCAGCTCATGAAGGGCCCCTGGAGAAAAGGCCGGAACCCACAAGAGGGATGTCCAAAGACTACTACGGCCACTACGAGGACAGTGACCAGATGCCCCCTCACCAGACACAATGCGGAGATGGAAAGCCCCCCACCGACAGCGGGCAATGCCCATGCTGGGAAAGAGCAGCCTGAGAGGGTCCCCCCCACATGACCAACACCCAGAGCCCCCTGCAGACCCCCGAAGGAGGTCAGCCCGGCTTCCTCGCGGACCTCCCCAGCCCCAGGACCCCAACAGGTCAGGGCCGCTTATCCCCGAGGGGCCTCACCTGTCCCAGACGCGGTAGGCAGAGGAAGAGGAATGTCTCAACTTCAGAGAGCCCAGGGGGTGATCCTGGGTGGGAGGGGAGCTGGGGGTCTCGGGGAGCAAAGGCGATGATGACAGGGGTGGCGGCGGCTGCCTTGACACCGTGGCTGCTTCCTCGGGCACTAGGGACAAGGACCAGAGACAATGAGCCACACGGAAGAAGCAGAGAACGTACGTCCTCATCACCTCCGGCCGGTCTCTCTTCAGAGGCCTCTACGGGCCTTGGTCAGAGGGGGCAGACAGGTGGACAGCCCGAGGCACAGCAGGGCAAACATTCAAGTGTCCATCGGGGCCAGCTCGGAGGGTTCCTAGGACCCAGGCCCAGGAGCCCTGGGAGGCAGCGCATGATCACGAGGCTCCAACAGTGCCAAACCATCGATGAAAGTGAGGCCCGAGTTCAACTGTCGCCTCAGGGCCTTCCTAGCTCGGTAACTCTGGGCAAGTCACTTCCCCTCTCTCTCTGCCCCCCAGATTCATCATCTGTAAAATGGGGACAATCACAGCTTGTTGTGAGCTCCACATTCAGGAAATATCACCCGAGGCCTACTCTGCACTGGGCACTGCCCTCGGGGTGACTCTGGGGGTGCCAGGCACGGTAGGTAGGATGAGGGTGGCAAGTGACCCCTTAAACGTGGGGTGAACCCCAACTGTGCCAATGTGCCCTTGCCCCCCGCAGAGGCGGACCCTTTGGCTCAGGGTGCCAGCCGGCCTTAAGGCCCCCATGGCACAGCAGGGGAGCCCGCGGACCCCAACGTCGGGTCAGAAGGACCAGCCACCTCCCCGGCCACCACGACGCCAACCGGTTCCTCGAGCCTCGGCATCTGCGGCAGGAGCCAGACTCGCACTTGGCCCCAAGCACCGCTACGCTACTCCCGAGCCCGGGACGCAAACCGCCTACCCGAGTCAAGCTCGCTGCTCTGACTGAACATCCCTCTCCGGTCAAGCTCCTGCCACTTCTTCACCAGGAAGCGCAGTCTAGGCAGAGAAGGGGAAGCGCTTCAGAAGCGAGCAAGGGAGAGGCAGGCCAGAGGCAGCGGCCCAACCTTCCTTGGCCACGTCTCCCAACGCCGGGGCCCGACGGGCGACGCGCTCCAGGAGGAGCGGCCTTCTTCCCCGAGCCTCCGTTCCCTCCTCGGTCAAGCGAGGGGGCCTCGCTGAGCCCTAACCCCCAGGAGACGGTGACTCCGGAGCTTCTTAACGGCTCCCAATAAACACCGAAAGGAAGACGTGAGCCGAGAATTCCTCAACGAGGGCCAACTTCGAGAAAGCTCCCCAAGTGGAACACGTCCTTCTTCACCGCGTGGGCTGCGGCCTTCAGAAGCCTCTGCTCCAGCTCCTGGAGCCTGGGTCCATTTTCCTTGGCCAACTCCCAGAGCCAAAGGGCGAGGCCTCTGGCACGGGAGACGCCTCCCTCCCAGGCAGAGCTGGCCGCGTCCTGGCTGGGTCAGAGGCCCGGGTCGCCCAGCTAGGACGAGTCAGGGGCAGGCCTCTAAGGCCGGCTCCGTCCACTGTGCCCTGCTAACTCCTTCCAAGCTAGTAGAAGGGAGGGAAGGAGGCATTCCTCTATGCAGATGCTGGCCCGTGGGGCCCCTGCCAGGAGCGCTCCTGGACAAGGACGCCCCCTCAGTGGTGGGGAGGAAGGCTGCTCTCTCGCTCCCTCGGGGGGGCAGGGAGCTTCTCGCTTCCTGGGCATCGAGCTAATGAATCACAGACTGAAGGACGCCCCCGAGGCATCTCCCCTGGCCTGAGCACAGCCCCCCGCCCCCTCCACTCTGCTATGGGTCGGGGTCAGAAGGGTCTGACATCCTTTAGAGACGCGGCCCTCGGCCCGCCACAGAGCCGCTGAGGCCAGGCATCGGTGCCCGCAGGCTGGCACTCACCTTAAGATGGCAATGACCACCCTGACTGCGGTCCGGAATTTTGTAAAGGGGCGAGACGAGAAAGCCCGCTTGTCCAGCTTGGAGGGGAACACCCCCAAGTGTGCGATCATGGACAGGGTTTCCTGCTCAGAGTCCTGGAAGCCCCCGATCAGCAGCAGGAGATATCTCTTCTGATAGATGAGGGCCTTCCGGAAGCTCTCGGCTCGCAGGAAATGCAGGTACAACTTTTCCATCTTACAAGAAAGAGGAAAAGAAGGACATGAAGTCCCCGGCCCTTCTGGCCGGCACCTCTCTGGCCCACGGGATTCTGGGGCGCCCAGACCCCGGCAGCCCCGTCTCTGGAGGCCTCTCGGGAAGGCCCTCCCGCACGACGAGACAGACCATGACTGGGCGCCCCCAAGCTCCCCGCCACCTCCTGCCTTCCTTACCCGGATGCGACATGTGTTCCCCCCGCCAAAGGTGGCTTCGCCTTTAAAGGCGGCTTTCACCATCGCAGGCTCGCCGGCTCGCGAGCCCTGCAGGGCGATCTTCTGTTGCTTCCAAGTGGTCTTGTCGCCTTTCTGGAGCGTGCCGATTCGGTCCACGTATTTATACTTCAAAGGGAAGAGACAAAGGGTAAGGGCGCCGCTGGGGACGGAGAACGCCGGACTCTCTCTGGTGCCAGGCCCCGGGGCCGAGGGCGGTGTGGGGCCCGCTGGGACGCTCAGAAAGCAGCCCAGCTCGTGACCCCTCATCCTGCTGGCCCACTTCTTGGGGAGCCAAGACGGTGTCCAACCTGGACCCGAAGTGGCCACGGCTAAAGAGGAAACACCGGGCATCTGTCAAACAAGGCCTGGCACGCAGCCAGGCGGCTCTCTGGTCAGCCGCTACGTTAAATGCCAGGCAAAGGAGAGGAAAGTGACTACGTGGCAGGGAGTGACCCTCCCCGGAGAGCCTCTGGCTGTGGGTATCACCAGAGGAAAAGGCTGGGCAACTTGCTGTGAAAGGAAGCCGGAGCCATCGTGCCACCTAGAGCCAGGAGCAGTTCACAAAGAGCTGCAGCAGCAGCCTAGGCTTCAGGGCCACAGGGGAGGCTCCTGGGGACTCAGAAGGGGGTAAGGATGCCAGGCCTTTGGAGGGTAATTCCTGGGCAAACAAACCCACTAACAAGGGAGGCCTGCGGGGTGCCTGGCTGGCCCCACCGTGGGCAGGCCGGCCCTCTTCTTGTCCAGAGGCCCTCCTCCATTCCTCTCCCTAGTTCTGCTTCTCCACTGGCACCCCAGTCCTCGCCAAACCTGACAGGGGCCTTGCTGGGCAGCAGGGGCAGGTCAGGGGGTGCCGGCTCTGCCTGCTACCCCACTTCATCCCCCACCCAGCATCTCTCTCTTAGCCAACAAGAGCAGCGGGGGGAGGTGGGGGCTCCGGGTGCTGGGGAACAAAAGTGAGGGGGGCCAGGACGTACGATGTGCCCACAGCCTTTCTGCAGGTGGTGTTTGAGCGTCCTCTCCAACTTGGACACGGTCTTGCACAGCTCCACCTTCTCCTGGGTCATGGTGCTCAGGGCCTTGGTCAGGGAGCCGTTCTCCTTCAGCAGCACATCGATGAGGCTGATCTGGGCCTGGGTGTTTTTTTTCTGGAGAAGACGAGGGGATGAGGGTGACTCTTTGACTCTTTGTGGCTCCAACAGACAAAGCAAGGACCCCGGCCCCCTCCCTCCTGCACACCTGCCTGTCTGCCCTCCAGAGGGGGAGGTCCCTGGCTGCTGGGGACTAAGGCACATCCAGTGTGATGACAGCCATGCCCGACAGCCAGAGACCCCGGGGGTTCAGATGCCACCTCTGAGCCCTGGGTGACATGGCACAATCCACATGCCCTCCCCTGGGCTCATTTCTCAGTTGAGGAGGAGTCTGGCCTCCATGGCCGCAAGGGTCCTGGGATCCCACAGTGGAAAACCTCCCTCCTTCTCCTCCTTGTCCCCATGGTGGCGGGGCATGGCCGAGGGCAGAAAGGGGCCGTGGCCAGCCGCCCGAATAGGGGCTCGGCTCGTTTCAGGGTTTGCCCTGGAAGGCAGACCTGGGGCTAAGGGCGGAGAGGGCACCCTCCTCCAGGAAGGAGGGCACAGCCCCGCTGCCGGGCTCGGATGCATTGGTGACGTTTTCTCTCCCTCGCTCAGGGCTGGCACGGGCACCCACAGACTTCTGTTAAGTCTGGGCCCGGCGGGAGGAACGCCTGCGCTCACGAGAGGCAAGGCAATGGAAGAAGACAGCAAGTCTCCCTATCTGTGGGGCTTTTCCCAGTAAGACCTGGCACCGATTCAAACTGGCCTCCTCTCCCAAAGCTCTCAATTCATTCTCCCTCATTCTGCGGCAATCTGCAGTCCTGCCAGGGTCCCTGAAGGCAGGCCCTGCTGGCCCTGGGGCCTGTGTGGGAGAAGCTCCTGCCCCAAGAAGTGTGGGAGGCCGTCTGGGCTGACTCAGGGGCTGTGCTTGCGCCTCAAGCCCCCCAGCAGAGAGGGGAACAGCGGGCCTCCCCCCAGCCTTCCCTCACCAAACCGCCTCCCAGCCCCCGAGATGGAAGCTCTCACTCCCAGAAAGGGCACTGAGCGGAGGCGCGTGCGGGGACCTACATTGAGGGTGCCAGGGGGGTGTTTCTGCCCCAGCCACGTGACTACCGGCGGTGGTCCCAGGGCAGCTACGTCTTCCTCCTAGAAGAGAAGGTAAAGAGGCCAAGGAGCACCTCTCCACTCTCCACTCTCCAGGCTGGCAAGGGATGAGAAGCAAGAAGAGAACGACGGAACGGAAGAGGCAGAGGTTTGGGAGCCTGGACGCTGGTCCCCCGAGCACGGCCAGGAAGGATGCCGTGAATGAATCAGAGGCAGAATGAGCGATGGGGAAGGAAGGCCGCCCAGGATGAGAAGTGCCAGGGGGCGATGTGTGGCCACAGGGCTGGAGGCAGTTAATTCTTTGCAAAGTCTGACCCCCCCCAGGGGCTTCTGGGAGTGTTTTCCTCATAGCCAACCCCTGAATACAGGGGCCTCAAGAGAAGACAGGTCTGAGAGGCCAGCTCTAGTTTTGGTCTGCTACGGCCTAAAATCTGGGACTGAAGACAAGCGAAGGCTGCTGAGACAGTCTTGGACGCTCTGATAAAACTAATCCGGGGAGGTGGGAGAGCGAGGCTAGAGACAGAGGTCCTGGATTCAAATCTGACCACAGGAACTTCCTAGGCAAATCACTTAACCCCCATTGCCTAGCTCTCCTGCCTTGGAACCATTGCACAGTATTGATTCTGAGACAGAAGGGAAGGGTTTTTAAAAAGCAAGTCCAAATGGCTGTAAGTGCAGAGGCATCGCCAGGAATTCCCTGCCCCTCCCAGAGAGGGAGAGAGGAGCGAGGAGGAGACCCCCAGCAAGTGGCCAGTCATCTCCGGAGAAACGCAGGGAGCTCAGCTCCAGCGAGAAGGGCAAGAGCCAAGCCCAGCTGGGCTGAGGCCTGCCGACACAAGTGTCTAACCGGGACATGGTTCTGGACACACTTGACCCACAAGAGCAAGCCAGAGCAAGGCTTCGGGCTCCTCAGGGGACTCCAGGAATCAGAGGGGAAAGAGGGGCCCAATCCCAAATGCCACTGTTGGCACAGCACCTGGAGGGCCCCAAAGGGAGAAGCAGCAGAGATGGCAGACTGGGGAACCAGTCACAGTGCACCCAAGTCTTGCCCACCAATGTGGTTTCTCAAAAGCCAGGTGGCAGGGATTTGGGGTCAGGGCACAGGCGGAGGCACTCAAGTCCCAAAGGAGCGAAGGCTAAGGGAGAGGGGCCAGGACAGAGGATTCTGATGTCCTGTGGGAAAAGAGGAGGATGCAAGAAGTGGAAGGACTGGGGGGCCGGAACCCCTGAAGCCCAGGGACAAAAGGCCTCACCTGGGACCTTTGTCTGCTTTTCTCTGCCAAGGAAAATGGCTCGTGGCCTAGAAAGAAAAGCCTAAGCCAGCCACGGTGGGAGGCACCACCCTATCACTCCACAACATGACCGAGTCCCCAGGCCCAGCTGCACTATCTATGGGGATCCTGAAACACGGGCACAAGCCTCCGGGGAACCCCAGCAGCGACCTTCGAGTGCAGACATCGTCACATCTTTCAACCCTGGGCCGACAAGTCGTTGCCTTCATTCCCGGCAGACTTTGAGAAACTATGCTATGAAGGGCCAGCCGCTGAACCCAGAAAACATGAAAAGCCCCCCATTCCCAGCAGCAGCGACGCCTGCGTCCACCAAGGACGAGGGACCCCAGGATGCTCTTTTCCTGTCCCGATGGGCTATGAGGAAGGCGAAGGAGGGCAGCCTAAGGCCAGGGTCATTTCTGTCAGTACAACTGATGAGCCGTCTCCACTAAGAGCACATGAAGAAGTGCAGGCGGGAGCAGGGGAACAGTCAGACCCACCCACAGGAGCCCAGAGCTCCGACCCACTCCTCAGGTGACCCAGGGGGCCGGAGGCAGAATTCAAACCCAGGGCCTTGGACTCCAGGTCAGTTGACCACTGTCCCAGCTGAACTGCACCAGCCAAAGGGTCCAACGTCAGTGTGGAAGGCCTCCAGGGATCCACCTTGGTGCTCTCTGTCTCTCTCTCTTCCTCTCCTCTCTCCATCTCTCCCCCCTCCCCCCTTCTCCATCTCTGCCTCTCTCCCTCCTTTTGTTCTAACAGAGGAAAAAACAAGTGTGCCCCCACCCCCAGCCCTGCCCCCCCTTCTCCAAACACATTGTCCCCAAACCATCTTCATCTGCCAAGACGGGAGGATTCACTTTGGGCATTAGGAGGCAGTGATGTGTGCGAGGACCCTCTGAGTCGAGGCCTGCTGGGACCAAGGGATATCAAGGCTGGAAAGGTGGGTGAGGGACCAGAGAGAGCAGGAGAAGAGGGCCCAGGCCAGACGCGTGGGGAAGACCCACAGCGAGGGGTCGTAGACTGAGCTGATGCAGACAGTCAGAGCAGGAGAAGCAGGAAGGAGCCTGCAACATCTAGCAGGCCACCACCTTTCAAGGGCAGCAAGAGGGACACATGCTGGGGACACAAAGCCTCCTTTGAGGAAGCCCTAGGTAAGCCCCTGGGTCGTCTTCCTCCCTCTTCCTCCTCCTCCCTTTACATACAGGTTAAGGAAATGAGGCTCTGAGGGGTCAAGTGACTTCCCCAACATCACTCAACCACTAAGAAGCAAAGCTAGGCTACAAGCTATTAAGACAAAATAGAAGGAACATCCTGGGTTCAAATCTGGCCTCAGACTCTGCTTAGCTGTGTGACCCTGGGCAAGTCACTTAACCCCCATTGCCTAACCCTGACTGCCCTTCTGCCATGGAGCCAATACACAGTATCGATTCTAAGGTGGAAGGTAAGGACTTATGGGAGAAAAAAGACAAGATGAAACCAGAATGAATGTCCTCCCTGGGCCCATCCCAGCAGCCTAGAAGGACCATGATTCTTGGGCTAAGGGTGACACTCACTATAGCCTGCCCTGGTCCCCGCACCTGCAGAGGCACCACAGTCCTGGCTGCTGGACCAAAGGAGGGCTGCTGGGAAACAACGGTGTGCAAGAGACATTGGCAAAGAGCAGTGACGATCAAGGCACCACACAGGGAAGAGAGGCTGCCTTGTGTACAGAAGGACTGCCAATCCCAACAGGCTTCTCTGCCGGATTTGGCACCAGAGGGCAGAAGGAGGAACGACGGGTATGGCCAGGAGGCAGTTCCTGGCAGACCACTCTGCGGGTCGTCCCCCACAGTCCCCCCACGAGAGGCTCTCCCCATTGGTACGAGTGTATTTTCAGCAGCTGCCTCTACAGACAGAAGCCTGGGCCTCGACAGGAGGCTTCCTGACCACCCTCCCTCCCAGAAGGGGCTGCTTGCCACCTTAAGCACTCAGGGCAGGGGGAGAATGAGGGGAGGCTCCATGGGACCCAGAGAACAGCCCTGGGGAGGTGCCCGGCATCCATGGCCTCTTAAATGAGGTCATAAGCCTTCAAGACTTGGACAATCACATACGTGGCAGCTCCCCAGAATGCCCCAAAGCGACGATGGTAAAATTAAAGAACTTTTGCACAAGTTCAACTGTTTAAAAGCAAAGCAATGAAAAAACTCTTTGCAGCAAGTTTTTCTGATGAAGATTTCAATCCAAGCTCTATGAGGAATGGATTCAAGTCTGAAAGAAAAAGAGCCGCCTCCCTGCGACGCAGCCTTGGGAGACGAGTAGACGGTTCTTGAGGGAGGGAGCTCAGGTGCTTGAGAGCCAGAGGAAAAGCTGCTCCAAGCCTCGGGCAAACTAAGGGACTTCTGGGATTCCACTCCCTAACCCTCTGAGTGGCAAAGAGCAGAAAAGACGGAGGGCAGCTGGGAACATTTACAAGCTACTCACCAGATCCCTCAAGGCCCATCTCCCAAAGAGAACAGAGAAGGGAGGAACCAAACTTTCTAGGAAAAGGAAACACTCACAGAAGCTCTCTTAATGGTTATTTGAAAGTAAGGGGACAGCCAGTAGCCGAGGCAGGGAGTCATCCACCTGGCAGACCAATGCAAAGGGCCCTCGCCGGTGGAGGAGTGGGCACGGAAAGCCCAGTGCAAACTGATGCAGAGGGAATGAGCGGAGCGGACAGGAGAGAACACTGGAGAGGAGCGGGAGGCCGGAGGCCAGGCCCAGGGAGCATTTGGGTGGCCCAGCCACACTTGCCTCTCAAGAAATCGGACTCTTTTTTCCCAAGAGGGACCTCTGTTGGGTTTTTAAAATAGAGGTGGGCAGGTGCTGGGGATGAAGTTACAAGAAGATTCCAAAGTTGGTCTGTTTTCCTTTGTTACAAGAAGTAAGAGTAATCAGCAATGTTTCCAATGAGGGGAGAGGGAGGGGGAGGGGGAGAGAGAGACAGAAACAAGCAGGGACCAAACTATTTTGCGATGGGAGGGAATCCTGAGTCCACAAAGGCTGCCAATGACAAACCCAAAATTCCCAGATTACAACCCTGAAATTCCCTAATTACAAACTCAAAATTCCCCAATTACAAACTCAAATTTAAATTCACCAATGACAAACCAGAAATTCCCAGACTACAACCCCGAAATTCACTAATTACAACCTCAAAATTCACCAATGACAAACCGGAAATTCCCAGACTACAACCCGAAATTCACTAATTACAACCTAAAATTCATCAATGACAAACCGGAAATTCCACCCCCCCCACTACAACCCCGAAATTCACTAATTACAACCTCGAAATTCACCAATGACAAACCAGAAATTTCCAGACTACAACTCCGAAATTCACTAATTACAACCTAAAATTCATCAATGACAAACCGGAAATTCCCCAACTACAAACCTGAAATTCACCCATTACAAACCCCAGATTTGCCGCCAACAAGGGACCGACCACGGCCATCTCCCTCGTGCTGCCAGGCAGGTACCCCAGTGGGGCAGGCCGGCTTTCAGAGCCCAAACCCGCGCCCGTCCTCCCTCCCACCCAGCAGGAACTTACTTGCGGGAGGGTCATCATTAGCTCTGACTTTAATTCCTCCAGTGTAAGCAACAAGGACGTCACAGCCTTTTCATTGGATGACGCCCAGTCACTGATGGTTCTGTTCAAAAGAAGGGCACGTTAGAAAGGCTGGCCAGGGCGGAGGGACTAGCCTGCACTATCTCTCACGGGGGGAGGGCGTCCACCGTCCAGAAATGACTTGGGGCGGGGAGGGTGGGGGGGGTGGCTCCAGGCCTGGTGCGGAGGCAGCTCGAGCCCCGCCAGGGCCTTCAGGAGGAGGCCAGGAGGGGCACGTCGACGACATCAGTACCACCACGTACACAATGTCAGCGGCCATCGCAAGCACATCCCACAGGTCTTCTGGGCAGAGCGGTGAGCTCGGCTGTGTTTAACCCTTTCCTTGTGTCTAGGAATCAACACTGTACCGGTTCCAAGGCAGAAGAGTGTTGAGGGCTAGGCAGCAATGTTAAGTGACTTGCCCAGGGTCACACAGCTGAGAAGCGCCGGAGGCCAGATTTAAACCCAGGACCTCCCCTCCCTAGGGAACAATCTCACTGCCAACAGGAGTGGCCCAAGGCTGCCAGAACACAGACCGTGAGTGCCATATGGGCACATTTTATGGGGTGGGATGGCATGACCCCAAAGTGGAGAGGGTCCCCCTTTTCTACGAGCTGTAGCTCTACAGTCCTCTTAGCTTCTGGGCTTTCCACAGGTCAGGAAGCCCCCAAAACAGCCCCGGGGGTGTCCGTGTGTGTGCCCTCCGCAGAGCCACCAGGGCCCCCACTCCCTTGCGCCGCCTCCTTCCCGTCCCCACCTGTTGACAGTTTGGTTCATGAAGCTGGTCAGAAGGGCCACGGCGTGGAGGAGCTGCTGCCGGACGCTCTGCAGCTGCTCCTGGTGCTCCTTCAGCTTCTCGGTGTTGGGGGGGAGGGGCACGCCGGCCCCGCACTCCTGCCAGCCTCGGCCCGCCACGAAGCCTTTGTCGCTCTGGAGCTCGCTGATGGTCTGCTGAAGCTGCTGGATTTTGTGCTCATCGCGCTGACGCTGCAGCTCCAGCTCCCGCTGCCAGCCCTCGGAGCGCGAGACGAGAAGCGCCTCGTTACACCCTGAGCGGCCCACGCCCAGCGCTGCCCACCCTCTCTGCAGGCCTCCCAAGGGGCCCGGGAGCCTCGGGGAGGCGGCAAAGGCCCAGGGCCGAGACGGGGGGCCAGCTCTGGGGCCGCCGGGGCTGGCAGGAAGGCTGCGCGCTGGCGCGGTCCAGGCCCTGGAGCCTCCCGGCCCGCCACACTGAGGGACGAGGAGAACGAGCAGGGACAGACAGAGGGAGGCACAGACGCACACGCACCCACTCACACAGATACACCTGCATAGACACACACATGCCCACAGATGCACACTCAGACACACATGCATGTACACACTCACACTCACACAGATGCACCTGCATAGACACACACATGCCCACAGATGCACACTCAGACACACATGCATGTACACACTCACACAGATGCACCTGCATAGATACACACATGCATACTCACGTGCAGATGCACACTCAGACACACATGCATATACACACTCACACACACTCAGACATGCATGCACACGCTCAGATACACCTGCATAGACACACATGCACACAGATGCACACTCAGACACACATGCATGTACACACTCACACTCACCCAGATGCACCTGCATAAACACACACATGCATATACACACATGCACAGATGCACACTCAGACACACATGCATATACACACTCACACTCACACACATGCATACTCACATTGCGCAGATGCACACTCAGACACATGCATATACACACACACGCCCACTCACAGACACAGACATGCACGAACACGCTCACTCACACAGATACACCTGCATGCTCACATGCACACAGATGCACACTCAGACACACATGCATACGCATACACACACACACACACACACACACACACACAGATAGGAAGGCCTTTGGAAGCCAAAACGAGAGCTGCCACGAGGGCCCTGCACTGGCGGATGTGTAATTCGGGTCAGAGGGGCATCGGGCAGAACTTCTCGATCCTTTTCCCTGAGTGGGCAGCACCAAGATGTCTAAGTGGGCTCTGCCACTCCAAGGGGGCCGGGCCCGACACTGAAGACTCTCAGGACAAGACGAGGGAGCCCCGACTAGAACCAAGTCTAACGAGGAGGACAAGGAAAAAGGGTGCAAGCCAGATGAACGAGGGAAGTGAACGCCGGGCCGAGAAGAGGGGAAGCGAGGCCACGATGGCCAGAGCTCAGACTGTTCTGGTCCTGTGGAGGAGGAGCTACTGGCCTGTTGGTTTTCAAAAGGGAAGAAATACCTGCAAGGGTGGGTTTTGTGAGAAAAACCTGGCAGCAACAGTGGGTTCAAGAGGGAAAGAAACCAGGGACAGGGAAAAGCCAGGAGGCAAGAGGCAGTGGCCATGCTGAGGACGTCCGAGCAGGAACCCCAGGGGGCTCCAAGATGACTCCGAGCTTCAACGGCCCGGCATCTCTGGGATGTGGGGGGACTGTCGTGACAGGAGGCTGCCCCTAAAGGGAAGAAGCAGAGATCCCAGAGAGGGTCCAGGGCGCAGGCTGGAGGGGGAGGCAGCGAGTCCAGAGACTCCAACAGCCACAGAACTACCTGCCGTGGGAGCCGTGGGCTGGGAGCAGAGCTGGTGCCACTGGCTGACCACTGGCCAAACACGAATGCAAGGGGATATTCCACTGAGCTGGAGAAGAAAGGACAAGCACGGCCCCAGGCAAGTCTCTCTTATGAGGACGCCTTGAAGGCCCAACAAACAGGAGGCAATGACAGCGATGTCCCTGGCCAGCTGACCACAGCGATAAGGACCCAAAGGACGGTGGGAAAAAGGTGGGCGCCCCCTCTGTGCCTCCCCACAGCTGCTGCACCTACTGGACACCCTGAGCCTGCTCCGTCAGATGCAAGAAAGAGATGGAGGGCCCATCAAGAATGTGGGAGAACAGAAGACACCCCGGGGGGAGCAAGAACAGCCCCGCTGCCAGAGCACTTGGAGTGGGGTGGCAGCCGGCACTCTGCAGGCTTCATCAGGGAAAGGTCAGGCTCAAGCGTGGACAGACTGGGCTGAGGGGGAGGCCCCGGGACGTGGGCTAACGCTGGACCGCAGGGGTGCGCTGCTGGGGCTTCTGCATGGAAAGGGCTCTCAGCCCACCTCTCCAATTTGACAGCTGGATAAACTGAGATCCAGAAGTGCGATGTGCCCAAGGTCCCCCGGCTGATCCCACTGAAGGGCAGGGGCAGGGTCTATGCCCAGATCCTCTTACCAATGCCCTCCCACCCTCTGCCCAGCAGCCTTGGAAAATCTCTGGGTCCAGCAAGCCTGCAAGCCTGGGCACTAGGAGGGAGGGCTCTCATCATCCGTGCCTGCTGGGGCCCCTCCCAAATTGTGCCTGGGTCCCAGCTCTCACGGACCGCAGCAGGACCATCCTGAGACTCCTCTCCACACTGGAAGTGCCCACTTTCCTTTCTGCCCAGTCTCCCACAGCACAACCCACTCCCACCCTTCCCCACCTCAGCCGGAGCCTCCTCTCGGAGCAGCCTCAGCGAAGGGCCCTGCCCTGCCCTCTCCCCTGGCAGTGCCCTCCACCGTGCCCCCCCTTCTCCCCCGGGTGCCAGTCCCCCACTAATGGCTCCTTGACCCATGACCACTCGTTTCTGTAAAAGGTCATGCAGCAACCTGTGCGCCTCCTCCTCCTGCCATCCCTAGAGGCCCCCCGTCTCTCCTCGGGAACTCCAGGCCGGCACCAGAAGGGCCCGGAGACCACCTCGGAGTGGACCGTCTCGACGTCGAGCTCTCCTCCCCTCTCTAGAGCACCGGGTGCCCCCTCCTCTGCCCCCACTGCCCTCACTGGGGTCCCCAGGCTGCCAGCAAAGGCCCCGGCCATTCCTCTCCCCCCAGCCCCCGGGGGCCCCGAGAAAGGCCGGGGCCCTCACCAGCCTCTCTTTGTCCTTCTTCCCCCTCTTGCTCTTGTCCTCCTCGGCCGAGCCGGCCTCGCGCCTTCTGTCCTTGTCCCTCCGGGCCTCGGGGCCGGCCTCGTCCTTGGGCCCGAGCTGGAAGTGCTCCAGCTCCGCCTGCAGCCGGCCCTGCTTGGCCCTCTCCTCCTCCAGGTAGCGCAGCAGCTCCTGCTTCTGCTTGTGGAGGGCGTCCGCCGAGGCCTGCAGCAGCACACTCACCTCTTTCTCCTTCTTCATCTCCTCGCGGTGCGCCTGCGCCTCGAGCTCGAGCTGCTTCTGGGCCGCCACGGCCTGCTGCCGGGCCTCGTCCAGCAGCACCTGCAGCTCGGCCCCGCGGCCCTTCTCCTCCTTCAGCTTGCGCACGAAGGCCTGCTGCAGCTGCGCCTCCTTCTGCGAGCTCGCCTCGCCCGCGCGCTTGCTCAGCCGCTCCGTGACCAGGCGCTCGTGGCCCAGGGCCTCGGCCAGCTCGGCCGCGTGGGCGCGCTCGGCCTCCAGGGCCCGCTGCAGCTCGCACACCTGGCCGCGCTCCTGGCACAGCAGCGCCTCGCAGCGCGAGTACTCGATCTGCAGCTCCTTCTTGAGGTTCGCCTTCTCCGTCTGCTCGTGCTGGAGGCTCACCACCAGCTGCCCGTTCTGGCTGCGCTGCTTGTCCAGGGACGCCTGCAGCTCCTGGGGGG
>NC_058133.1:520875915-520904636 GCF_016433145.1 Gracilinanus agilis
GCGCCGCTTGCCCGGGGCCCCCGGCGGCCCCGGGGGGGGGGGGGGGGGGGGGGTCAGGACGCAGCCCCCCGGGGCAGGAGGAAGGGGGAGGGGGTCAGGACGCAGCTCCTGGGGGGGGGGGTCAGGCTGCGGCCCAGGGGGAGGAGGGGGAGGGGTCAGGCCCCAGCCTCCCCTGCGGCCCTCCCTGCACCACAGGCCCCAGCCACACTGGCCCGGTCCTGCCTCGGTTACCCAGTGGTCTACTCTGACCCCACACACGTTCTCTCCCAGAAGCAGAAGCAGCCGCGCTTGCTTGTCCAGCCCTGCCTCGGTCTCCCGGACGCTGCGCTCGGCCCCCACACACGCCTCTTCCCCGGCCCGTCTCCCTGCCTCAGAGCCCACCAGACCCCGGGGAACGGGCACAGCCGCACCCTGGCAGCGGCCCTGCCCACCTCGATGGCCTTGGCCCGCAGCTCGTCCTGCTCCAGGCTGTGCCTCTGGCCTTCCTCCACGAGGGCCTGCAGCTCCTTCCCTCTCTGCTTCTCGCTCTGCAGGGCATCCAAGGCCGCCTTCAGGTCTGTCTCTTGGTTTTCCAGCACGGATCTACGTGGAGACAAGAAGCCCCAGGGACAGGGCCGGCTATTAGGGAACCCCGGGGGGACTCCCCCATCTCCTGTCTGCACTCCGACTCTGCTGGCCCCCCTCCCCTGCTCTGGAACCTCGGTCTAGCCCATCCCTGCTCTGAGATCCCCGAGACGCCCACAGATGGCCCAGGGCTGGGGGCCCCGATCTCACAGCCCTGCTCAGGGAGAAAAGAAACGATCCAAAAGCCGGCTTCTCCGTGGCACCTGGGCCACAGTCCCATCCACTCGGCGCAGCCCAATCTCCTTCCATTCTCCCTCTCCCCACAAGTCCCACAAGCCCCCTGCCTTCCCAGGCTTGTCTGTGGGCCTTGGCAGCCCCCACTGTCCTCTGGCCTCCCTGCATTCATAAGCCACCATAGAGGAAGTCTGGACGGGAGCTGCTGGAAAGGGATGGGGCTGCCAGTTTGTGTCAGGCCAGGAATCGAAGGGTGGCCCAATAGTTAGGATAGACGGGCCACAGGGAGAGAAGTGAAGGCAGCAGCCCTGCTGGGGGGCTCCTAGAGTGAAGGGAAAAGAGGTGAGAAATGCCGTGCAAGGAGACGCCACAGAAATGAGTGGAGAAGGAAGGAGGCCCCGACGAGGCTATTGGAGAGAAGGGTGAGAAGAAGAGACTCCTCCCCTCCCTCCCCCATCCCACCTGCTCCAGCAGACTGGCTTGACTCTCTCCCTCCCTTCAAGCCTACCAGCACCCTCCTTGGGATCTAGAGACCCTGGAGAGCCTCTCGCCCATCCTTAGCACACCATCCTTCCCTGCCACCTCCCTGCCTGCCGGGATCCCCTCATGCTCCTCTTCTGCTCTCACGTAGAACCCCTTCCAAGGCCCCGGCAGTCAGGCCGCCTTGTGACCTTGTCCTTAATCACCCGAGAGCTCTGCCTCGCTACTCTTGGCCTGCTGGCTTTCTCTCGGCTCCCCCCTGCCCCGCCAATCCCCCCCCCCCCCAAGTCTTCTTTGCTAAAGTTTCTATTTGTGGGCCGCATCCCCCAGCAGGGGGTACCCCTCGAGCCTTGGGCTTCCAGAAGCCTTTCTCTCTTTGGGGATTCTCTGCTAGAAAAGGAATTCATCTCAACAAAGGGGTTCAAATTGGGACCGAGAAGCTCCATGAGAATGTGAGCCCCTGAGGAGGGCAGGGACTGTCTGAGGCTTTTCTTTGAAAGCCCAGTACTTGGCCCCAGGCCTGGCCCACAGCAGCCGCCCCATAAATGGCCATGAAGGGCTATGTAGAGGCAGGGCAGGCAAGTCATTTGGCAGATCGGAGAAGCCCAATGTCCAGGCCTAGGGCTCCCCCCCTGCCCTGAGGGCTTCAGGAAGGACAGGGGAAAGGAAAGCAAGCAGCCTGGGAGAGCCCCCTCATGCCCATGAGAAGCACTGGATGGAGTTGGCTCAAGGAGCAGGAAGGGGGCCTCCCGGTACCTGCCTTCAAGTCCCTGAAGGAAGCCAAGAGATGGGCCTGCTTAGTTTGACCCCAGAGGGTCACAGCGGGGAGTCGGGTATGGAACGCCTCCTCTTCTGGAGCTCTCTGCCTCCCCAGGGCCCATGGGTGCTGTGCCCCTAGCACCTGGGCAGGTTGTGTCATTCAACCCCCTTCCCTGCCTATCCCCCAATCTCTTGCCCCTGTACAGGCAGGCGGGCACACACCTCAGGTGGGTAGCTTCTTTCTGGGCTTCTCTCAGGGCCTGGGCCGCACTCTCCTTCTCTTGCTGGCACTCCTCGAGCTCCGACTTGAGTTCCTGGGCTGTGTTCTGGGAGGCCAACAGAAGCCTCTGGTTCTCAGTCGCTTTTTCTTGCTCCTCTGTGAGAGTCTTCTGTAAGTCACTCACTATACACTTCTCCTGCTCTACTTTATATTCCAGTAATTCAACTAAGGGGAGACAGCAAGCACCCATGGTAAACCGAGGCAGCCCTAGGCCCAGCCTTAGCCCTGTGTCGGGCCCCAGGCTCCCTTTTTCATGGCCCCCTCCCTTCTCTACCGCCCAAGGAGCCCCAGTGACCCCCATTACCCTGCCTCCGAAACTGGTACTCCTGCTTGCTGCCATGGTCCTCGACGTTGGTGAGGGCCTCGTAGAGCTGCTGCAGCTTCTCCTGGTTCTGCAGGTGGGTCATGCGCAGCTGGGCTCGCAGGCCCTGGATTTCGGACAGCAGGCTGCTCCGGTCGGTCAAGTGAAGATTTTCTAAGGTTCTCTTCTGCAGCTCTCCCTGGGGGCAAAGCCAAAGCCCAGTGAAGGAATCGGCCAGGCGGGGGCAGAGAGGCGCCAGAGCGGCACCTGCCCCCGGGCAGCCAGTCAGGGCCGAGGCCAGCCTCACAGGAAGAGCCTCCCTCGTTACCTGCTCCTTGACGACATCCTCCAGTTTTTCAAGCAGGGATCTTTCGTCTCCAGAATCAAGACTGCACAGCTTGGACTGGAGTTCGATTTTGAGCATGTTCCGCTCCTTTTCCAGGACTTCTTGGACAGCCTGCAGAAATTCTCCTCCCCAGTCAAAGCCTGTGTCTGAAGGTTCCTGGGCAAGAGAAAGGAGAGCTCCAGTCCACTGGGGGTAATAATGTCCCTCTGGAAGCCAGTCTGGGTCCTGCAGGGCTAGGATCACCCGCTCCTTCTGTCCTCCCAAAGTCACTGGTCCTTGGCTCTCCCCTAAGGACCTTGGACAGGGCATCCCAGAGCTCCCTAGCTGGGCAGTCAGTGGTTCAGGAAGCTTCTTCAGGGGTCCCACGCAGCCCGAAGGACATTCGGGCTCTTGCAGAAAACAAGCTTTCCTCACGCCCTTCCCTCCCCCTCCTCCCTGTGCAGTGTCCTCGGTGTCCGAGGCAAGTCACTTTTTGAACCCCCGGAGGTTTGCCCAGTGTCCCGCTGAGAACGACTCTGAGGAGGAAACTGAGGACACTCAGAGGCACCTGCCCACAGCCGTGGGCCTTCGCCTAGTCTACGTGGCCGCCCTGTCCTGGCCCCGCCGCCCAGGGGACGCCCTCCCTCCTCCCTGACCTTCTCTTCTCCTCGGGGTGGCACTCTGATGAGGTGCTCCTTGAGGGCCTGCACAGCATCCAACAAGCCCTGCCTCTCCTTCTGAAAGCATTCCGGGGTGGAGGGCGGCAGGGCACTGCCCAGCTCCGGGGCAGGGGCTTCAGACTTGGACAAGACCAGGATCTGCTGGCTCTCGTCACACACCATCTTCAGTAACGCCTACGAGGCAAACGGAGGACGGGAAGTGTCAGGGCACACGCGTCCGGCGGCCACCGACTCTGCGGCCCCAGGAACCTCTGCCCCACCAGGCAGGCTCAGAACCTCCCACCCGGAGACAGTGCAGGTGGGGGCCAGCGGCCCTGCCCTCTGCTAGGGAGCCTGCCTGAAGTCATGGCCCTGGAGGGACAGCCTTGTGGGCAGGGACCCTCTTTTGAGAATGCCAGACCCAGGACGGCAAAGGCTGCTGGGCACAGAGGAGGAGCTGCGAGCGGCCGAAGGAAGTCAGAAAGAGCAGGAGGTTGTTCCTGGCACGTACCCCCCTCCACCACCTCTGGTCGTTCCCCTTTCACCCTTGCTCGAAGCCTGTGCCCTCTCTGGGGAGCTCCAAGGGACGAGCCCTCCTTCCTCAAGGCTCCAAGTCCTGACCCCGTGCTGGCACGGTGCTCCTGGCCCCGCTGTCTCCCCAGCCTCCCTCCCCAAAGGCTTCCCTCCAACACGCTCTGCCTTGCGCTGACACCCGGACCACACTCAGATCGCTTCCAGGCAGGCGGCCCGATGCCCTCTGGACTAGGGGTAGGCAGCGCTCCGTCCGACACGAGCCCGAAACGTTCCCAGTTATCTCTTCCTGCCCTCTGTTCACTCTCCCCTAGTCCCCGCTCTCAGGCCAAAAGGTGATTTCTTGCCTCCAGGCCTTTGCCCAAGCCATGCCTTGAGTGGAATCCTTGCATTTCCTCCCTGCTTTCTGGACAGATCTGCTCTCCCTTGGCCAGGACCCTGCCTTGACTTCCCCTCCCGCCTCGCACTGTGATCGGGACCCCCTCTCCCCAGGACAGTACAAGTGCAGGAGATGCAGGCCGCAGCCGTCTCGGTTCCCCGGAGCTGGAATGATTTGTGTGAGCAGCGGGATCCCCAGGGAGGTCCTGCCCCTGCCCAAGCCGACCCGGATCTTCTCTGCGATCTCCCCAGCCTAACGGCCACCGTGCTGGGCTGCCTCGTTAGCAGTATTAGCAGCATCGCTGCTAAGAATACCAAGAGCGAGGCCGCCTCGGCCCGTTAACTTCCACAAGACACACGCCACGGAGCATCCTCTCACTTGGCCCTACAGCAGGTAACCTCGCTCCCGTTTTACAGATGAGGACACTGAGACCACGTGAGGGGAATGGCCTGCCCAGGGTCCCAGGGAAGGGAGCCTCAGAAGCAGGTCGAGATGTCGGGCCTTCTCTGCGCCGGCCCGGGCCAAGGGGAAGGAGGGGGGCAGGCTCTACCAGGGACCACAAGCTTGAGGCCTGAATGGAGCAGAGCCCAACAGACTCAGCTGTGGTGGGCAGATGCCAGGCCTGCAACTGGATGCCCGGACCCTGGTGGCAGAGACCATGCAGAGCAAGTCACTTAACTTCACGGCCCAGCCCTTGCCACTCTTCGGCACGAGAGAAGGTAAAGTGCTTCTCTTGCCCACACCTTGGACAAATGCATACTCTGCCAGCTGGGCCTGGCACAGGAGAGGGGCAAACTATATTCATGCCACCTGGGGTGAGGTATTCCTCTCTAACATGGGTCTTACCTTGTCCCCATCTATGCAGAGTTTAATAAAGAGTCAATTGATGGGAGCAGCCCACAGGGGCTCAGTGGAGAAGAGTGCCAGGCCTGGGGATGGGAGGGTCCTGGGTTCAAATCTGGACTCAGACATTTTCGAGTGGGGTGATCCCGGGCAGGTCCCTTGACACCCCCCCCCCCCACCCCCAGCCAGCATTTGCCACTCTTCTGCCATGGAACCAATCCCTAGTTTGGACTCTTAAGACAGAAGGAAAGGGTTTAAAAAAGTCACTAGATGGTTTCACAACTGTAGAGGCCCTCTGGCACAAGCCCCGAGCACATTTTCAAGGGGCCACGGGGTGCCATAGGCAGCAGGACCCATAGAACAGAAGCAGCTTTAGAGAGAGGTCAGGGCTAGAGATCCCTAAGGGAGTCCTGCACACACGGAGAAAACCTCTCCCCATCATCATTAAAGAAGCCAGACATCTTTGTTCCCATCTTTTAGTCTGAGGGGCCTGACTGAGTGTCCAAGGTAAAGAGACCCCCCTTTAAGTCCCAGCTTCTCCGTAGCTATGGGGTACATCCTTGCTGATGTCACAATGCCCATCCTCCAGGGACACCGGAGGGGCCCATGGGCACCCAGGGCACAACCAAAAGCAACCCCACTCCTCTGCTGCCACGGAGAGGATGCCTTTCTCTTGTACTCCGACAGCTGCTCTACCCAGGCCTCTTCCTGCTGGGCACCGAGCCAGTGCCCCATCACCCTGCACCCCCCCTTGCCCACCTCGTCCCATCTTTCTGAAATGATCGAGAGCAGCAAGAGTTTGCCTCCCCTTCTGTGGTGACCCTGCCGTCCTAGCAGGCGCCCTCCCATCCGTGCCCGGACTCCCACCTCCTACACCAGAGAGCCAAGCTCCTGATCAGAAACCCCCATGGCCATCCTGGGCCCCCAATTCAAGGCCCTCCATTCACAGCCCCCTCCTGTGTTCCCACCACTAAGCCACATCCTTGCTCAGGCACGAGTCCTCCCTCCGACTAGTCTTCTGCTCAGTCCGAATCCTTCCCCACTTCTTGAAAAGCAGCAGGGGGGGGGGGGGGGGTGGGATGATTCTCTTCTTTCTGTGAATGCCACAAAAGCCTCCGGACTCCACCTCCCTTATGGCAACAAGTCCATAACATTTTGGAGGAGAATCAGACGGATGGCTCGGCCTCGGAGGGGTGTCCCAGAGCTTCTCTCTCCCTCCCTCCCCCACATTCTCTCTCTCTGTCTCCCTCCTCAGCCCCCTTCTCCTGACCCTCTCTTGCCTGTCTAGACTTGCTTCATGGTTTCTAGCGGTCAGAAAGGGCGAGCTCTGGGCACCCCTCTGCAGCCTTCCTAGCCTGGGAGCGCCTTGCCCAGCGCTCATTCATCTTTGGATCCTGGGGGCTCCCTGCCGGAGCAGGCGGCAAAATGAAAGGAACCATTTCGGGGGTCTGTTGTGCCCTTCGCCTAGCTGAAGGCCTTTCCGGTTGCCAGGTGGCCTGGAGAAGCCGCCCAATGACCAGGGATGGATTAGAAAAACCCCAATTTGAAGGGGTAACACCGGGCACTCTGCAGATACCCACCTGGCTCACATCGCTGCGGGATTATTTAAGTTCAGGCCTGACAAATGAGAAGCTCAGGGCCCCGATTTGCCCAGGCTGGTCCCCAGGCCCGTGAGCAAGTGCTGGGGGACACCAAGCCCTACCCTGCTCGAGCCACTCTCCTCCCTGCCCTCTTCTCACTCCTCTCAGGAGCTTGACAGTGGGCACTGCGGGCTCATGACCAAGGGGAGGTGGATGGACACCCCCTCCCTCCCCGCATGTGCCGAGTATTCGGCGGGGTTTCTTCTCCTGGCTTTGGCTCCAGTGCCAGAGTGGAGCTGGCGGCCCCCCACTCTCGCCTGCTTCCCCAGCTTGGCTTGGGCTGGTTTTTGGTGGGCCAAAGCTTGGCGCCTTTGGGGGAAGGCATGAACCCAGGCCTGTGCTGGCTGCGACCGCGCTGCCCACAACCAATCACTTACCTTCATCTGTTTGGACTGCATTTCCTTATCCTTAATTGGTTTCAAGGGCCTTTGAACCATTCCAGATTTATGACGAGTCACGAGGCGAGTGTCAGCAGGTTCTGCTCTTTCTGAATCTTGCTTTAGTTTGTCTGGAAGATCTGAACTATGCTCTAGAAGCAGAAGAGAATCATGAACAAGAGCCATCCCAGAAGGCAGGTGAAGCCAGGGGGGTTCCCCACGCCCCCTTCGGGCTCTCTGTCCTCGGCCACGAAGCACTACGGCCCAGAGAAGGCCAGACACTCTGATGTGAAATCCAAGACCTCTCTAGGGAGATCCTCCCGCTCCCTAGCCAAGGGCAAACACTAGCCATTCATTTAAATAAAAGCCAATGCCGAAGGCCACCTGGGGGCCGTCTGTGATCCCAATTATTACCCAGATGGGAGTGTCCTGCCTGGGGCCTGGACTCCTGGGCCATACCTCCCCCACGCCCCCGCCCGCCGGGGGTCCACGCAGCCTAGGGCACGGCCAACTCACTGTTGTCATGGCCATCACTGTCCCCATGTAAGCCGGGTGCTGTGGATTCGAGGTGTTCTTGAGAATTGCTTGGTGTTAGGATGAAGTCTTCCACATCTTTCTCCTACCCAAAAGAGAGCGAGTTCCACCATGGGCCTTGGCTGCACCCTTGGGATACTCCCTGCTTTTCAAAGCCCCCTCAAGCCATTCCCCGAGATCTTGATCAGAAAAACGAAGGCGCTTATTTTGAAAAGGAGGACTAACTCAGTCCCTGCTAAGTACAATTGAAGACGCGCAGGTGGATGCATGGCAATGGTTAGAGTGCCAGGCTTGGAGGCAGGAAGGCTCGTCTTCCCGAGTTCAAGTCTGGCCTCCCTTCCTCCCTGGGTTGCCTGGGGCAAGTAACTTCAGAAATGCCTCGGAAATGGCCAGCCTCTCCCGGATCCTTGCCAAGAAAAGCCCGAAGGGCGTCAGGAAGTTGGACCTCCAAATGGCAAGGGAGGAAGCGTTCGCCCTAGAGCGCATTTCCCCTTCTCCTCATCCTAGCTTGGGGAACCTTCTACAAACAATTTCCACTGTTCTCACAGACGAACCGTCCCCCCAACGCAGCATCAGGCATCGGTTCTGTAGAAACACGCCAGCCCTCCAGGCCTCCCTCTCCTCACGCCCTGGCCTCTCCTGCTGACCACCGTCGGGCACAGGCCTTAGGGCCAAATCCCCCCAGAGGACAACAAATTGGGTGCTGACCTGCAGAAAGCTAGTTTTGCCTCCACACCGTGCTGACCAATGGGCTCTGAGCTAGGCTTCAAAAGCTGCTTTCACAAGCCTTGGCCAGGAGGTGAACTAATAATGGGGAAGGGCTGGGATACGTGGGCAGGAGAGGAAAAGCACATTTCCATGGGAACATGCTGACGTCACCTCATTGGAGGCCAGGCCTAGAGGCCCAGACCTCAGCTTCACTGATTATAGGGAACTCCAAGAAGAGGACATCTCCCCTTCTGTGGAACGCTTTGGTCTTGAAGAGTCACCAAGGGCAGTGAGAGGGCAAGGATGTGTCCAGGATAACCCAGCCGGCACAGGACAAAAGCAGGACTTGAATCCAGATCCCAGGACCAACTCTCTACCCACCCTGCCAAGCTACTTCTCCTATCATTTTGCACCTTCGGACACAGAAGAGAAATGAACTCAAAGCAGAAATAAAGGGAGGTAAATGGGGGGAAAAAGTTTTTCCATTACCAACATCATCCCTTCCGTGACACGACAGTCATCCGGCCGTGCTTTTTCCGTAAGAGATGGAAACTGTGAAGCCTGAGGGGTTGCTTCCAGGCCTGGGAGAGCAGGGAAACCCAGGGAGCCCGAGGAATCCCGCAAGGCCGAGGATCTCCAAGCCCAGTCGGGGCTCTGCAAGTCAGCGGCTTGGGAGAGGGGTGTCAGGTGAACGCTGGACAGCTGGTCTAGTGTGGAGTCTTTTCTAACCAGCTCTGGGGAGCCCAGCGAGGAGGAGTCCATGTCCAAGATGGTATCTCTGAAGTGCTGAACAGTCTCCAGGGGATCGGCATCCTGGGCCGCATTCTCAGCACGACAGGCAGAAGGCGGGGAGCCCTGGGCGGACTCTTCATCGGGAGGGGGAGCTTTCTGAGCAGCCCCGCAATCTTCAAAGTAGGAGAAGTCGGGGGTTGCCGGGTCGGCGTCGGATGAGCTGCTCAGCCAAGTATCCGGGCTCTTGTCAAACGTCAACGTTGGCTGGCCTTGTCCTGGAGCCTCTGCTTCAGAACGGTCAAGCAGCTTCCAGGAGTGCGGAAGGATGCTGGAAACGGGGCCCTGAGACGGAGGAGGGGGGCTTTGGGCGGCCGCCGACTGGTCCCCAGGAGTCGCCGAAACAGGACCGCCAAGCCCCTGGGGAGGACTCGGTGCCGGGGGGCCCTCGGACACTCCTTCCAGGCAGCGACTCGAGACTTGGACGTTGCTGTCCCTGCAGGATATGGAGTCAATGAGGTGATGCAGCTTCTCTTGAATATGTCTCACTTGGGTTATCAGGTCGCCCTTCTGGAGCTGATAGACGTCCACCGGCTTTTGCTGGATCTACGGGCAGAAAAAGGCAGGCAGAGTATTACAGAGCAGAATCCCCGCGAGCATCGCGAAGGGCATTCTGAGAAGTGCCTCCAACATAAAGTGACCCAAAGACAAGGCCTGAGCCTGGGACTCTGGCCGAAGGCTTTCTCAGTTGCTCTAAGCGAACCGCGATGGAAGCTTCCCCTCTGAAAAAGAAAGGATGTGATATGAACTTGTTCAAAGCACATTCCGAGCAGAGAAGGTGGGGAAGGCCCAGGCTCTTCGGCCTCGGCAAAGCCCCCTTGGCCTTCTGAGCTCCAGACAGATTGTGCTGCAAGGAAAGTTGGGAAATTCAAGAGCATTCCATGAGGCTGCAATTCAAGGCCTCATGAAGTGAACAAACGGGGACCAGAATCTCAGCTAATGCTCTTTCCCTCTAGTACAGACCCAAGAAGAAGCAAGCAGCACCCACCCAAAGCATACTGACTAAGAGGAGCTGCGGAAATGAGTGCGAGAAAGCCTTGGCATCATCGAGTGTTTTCTTTTGCCTCCTTTCCCCTCTAATTTCTTCTGCCCTTATTTTGGGTTTCGTCACCGACTTTCCAGGTGTTCTTAAAGCTAGAACTTGGGTGGTGAACCCTGTTTCTTTTGGTTGATGTCTGTTTTCAGAAATCAAATTCTCCTTGAAGTCCCCCGTTCCCCATCACTCTCCTTCCTGGAGGCACCATTTACAGGACTTCCTCTTGGGCACACTCGAGGCTCAGAACGTCGGCCTCCCTTCTGCTTGTGCGCCCCTTTCCTACTGACTTTTTAATGGTATCGGTTCTCTGTAAAAGAGGTTCCACATAAAAGCTGGGGGGGGGGGGATCTGGCTGGTCCCCCCGCTGCCTTTCCCCGACACATTCACCCAGATTCTGCTCCTAATTCGGGCTGTCGCGACGGCCTTTCCCTCAGCCATCTCCTGGGTCCCGTAACTAACAGACTGACTCCAGCTCATTCACCTCCACGAAAATCACAAGGAATCACAGCAGGTCTGTGAGGTTCTAGATTTGTGGAAGCAACAGGCGAGAATAAGACACCAGATTACTGGCACTTAACAGGCATCGATTCCCTGAGACTGTGTACATCTGTCTGCACCAGATGTACAATGAGGGGAGGCCCGAGTTCCAGGCCCAGCTCTCCTCCATCCTCCCTAGGTGTGACCCCCAACAAGCAACCGAAGAGCTGGTTCCCTCCCTAGTAAAACGGACAGACCACAATTGTAGGTCTTCCAGCTAGAAGGACCCCCCTTGGGGGTGGGGGGTTGTTAAGGGCTTGACTTATGTCCCTCACCGTCGCCTAAGTCCTAAGGGGCAGGGCCAGGACCTGAAGAAGCCAAGTTCCCTGTTAGCACCTACCTCGTGGGACTCTTCTGGGGATCAAATGTGCTCATGTCGTGAGCCACAAAAAGCTTCATCTAAAAATGGATACCTACATCCCGGGTCAAAGTTGGATCAGAAGGAATTCTTTAGTCACGATATGCCCATTTTACAGATGAGGAAAGTGAAGTGATTGGACTGGAACCAAGGTCTTCAATCTCAGTTCACAGGAGACCCCTGCCCCGTGCCAGCCACTGATTATTTAACCCAGGCACTGCCAAGAAGGCCGTCCATATTGTCCCTGGCCTCAGTGATGCCCTCAACTAGGGAATGCCAGAGAGTGACAGGGGACGTGGTGAATCGCACCCCAGCAGCATCTGTGGAGGACCCCAGGCTCCTTGAGGGGAGGACTGATATCCCCTGTCCTCAGTGAGGTACACAGCAGAGGCTCAATCAATGCTGGCTGACCACATCAGCTTCTCCCCATGCCCCGGGGGAGGGGGGGGGGGCCCAGTGCCAGCCAGTAGGAGACCCTTCATGGGGCACAGTTTGGTTCTCCAGTAACAGTGCCCAGGAGAGGAGGGATGTGGAGCCAGGGATGGAAGCCCCTCTGCAAGAAAGGCAGCAGCACGAGCAGGGGCCAGCAGCCGAGCACCACCACTCTGGGCCATCAGCCCGTAAAAGAGCCAACGCCCCACAGTGCTCGTGAGGGCCAGACAACAGAAAGGACCTCGGCCCTCCACGGCTAAAGGGAAACCCCAAAGGGGACGGAGGGTCACTTCTCGTTAGAGGGCTGGCTAGGAGGCTCAGGGGAGACAGCACTGGGCTGGAAGCTAGGAGGTCCTGGGGTCCGATCTAGCCTCAGACACTTCCTGCTACATGACCCTATTTGCCCAGCCCTCGCTATTCCATCTTATGAGTGGTTACTAAGACAGAAATAAGGCTTTAAAGAATTTTTTTTAAGCTAGCGGCCAAGATGTGCACGAGGAGGAAGGTTTCATCCCTGGGGGGTCCCTCCAGACTGAAGTCCCTGGTCAAGTCCCTGCCCCTCCAAGGGTAAGAATAAAAACTGGGGAAATGTTTAGAGAAGATGGAGGGAGTGCCAAACAGGACGGCGGGCTCAAAGCATTCAGAAATGCCGGGCCTTTAGGCATAGACTCTTGAAGGTCACCTGAGCTTGGCTCTTGAGACCAGGGAGGAGGAGGAGGCTGGGTGGCTCAGTGCTCGGAGGGCTGGCCCTGGAGTCAGGAAGATCTGGGTTCAAATTTGACCTCGGACACTTGGTAGCCTGTGTGGCTCTGGGCAGTCACTTTACCCATCTACCTCAGTTTCCTCTATTGTAAAAGGGGGATCCTGATAGCACCTGACTTGTCATGAGGATAGAATGTGATAGAAATAGCCTAATGCAGGCTTGTTCCCACCCAAGAGGGAGGGCAGGGTCGGGGCTGGTCACCGCTGAGGTAAAGAGGGGACAACCTCGTCGGGAGGCCTCAGGCAAAGCTCCTGTTGGCCTTGCCTCCAAGGTACCTTCATTCTCGCTACCAGTTTGCTGCTGTCCTCTGTACCCATCTGCATCTTATTTTTCATAAAGAGTAACTCAGACTCCAGCTGTTTCTGACAGACTGTCAAGACTGAAATGCCATTTTCCTTGCTCTCGAGGCCTGCCTCTTCCCGGCTGCCTGGGGCCTGGGTGCCCAGAGACCGATTCTCAGCTAGGTTCTGGAGTAAACACAAGAACGGAGAGCATGCATTAAGGAGGAGAAATCGGGGCGGCGATTCTCACCCCAGAAGAGGAGGGCCAGGACCCGGGCATTCTGGGGTCAGACCAATAGCCTGATCTCTTCTGGCCGGCACCCAAAGGGCGGGAAACAGCCGCAGGGCCCCCGAGAGCCCATGATCCAGAGAGAGGAAGGCTGGCTAGAGATGGCGAGGGACAGCGAGTGGGCAAGAGGAGACTCCCAAAGAGGGAGTTAAGCCCCAGGCTCCGATCGCAGCAGCTCAGGCAGAACTCTCCTGCTAGTGGCTGGCCATCGGAGTCCCAAAGCTGCCTTTTCCCTGGTCTCCTGCCTAAGTGGCCCAGCAGAATGGCCAGGCCCCCAAAGCTGCTCTAGAACAAAGGAAAGAGAGCCGGGCCCTTTGAATAGCCAGAGAAGGAGCCTCCATCGGAGCACAGCTGCCCGTGCCTCACCGTACAGTGCAGGGGGCCTGGGGGGTTCTACCAGGAAGGTACAGGCAGTTGGGCTTCAAGGAAAAGAGAAAGTCTGTCAGCTCCCCCTTTGCCCTATGACCCACAGAGAATGAAGAGGAACCTGACCTGAAGCTCACTATAAGGCCTCAGTGACCTAAGCTGAGTGGCCACTGGCCTGAAAGGCCTCCCAGCAATAGCCTTTTCCTGCTGGAGGAAGGGGAGACAAGAGGCAGGTTCAGAACTGCCAGAAGAAGGGACTGGTCCCTGCCCCAACCTGGGGCAAGCCAAGAGCTGAGGTGAAGCTGGGCCAAGGCCCTCAGCCACCTTCAGAGCCGGCACTCCCGCTGCCTCCAAGGCTGATGGGAGAAAAGGTACCTCAGACCACATCCCAAAGGCCTGCGACTTGTGCCTGCCTTCTTTTGGACATGACTTCTCGTAAAACAATGCCTACCAGTCCGCGCCCGCCCCACTGCCCCTGAGGAGCAGCAGTGGGCTCCCATGGCCCTGGGTCCTCATCAGACTCTTCCTCCGTGGTGGTGGCAGCACAGAGCCCTTCCTGAGAGGCCCGAATGCCACCCTGACGCTCCTGAGAGGGAGCCGGAGCTCCAGACTGAAGCCGCCCAGGCCCCTGTGTCCTGGGCACACGAAAAGCGTCCTGTTGCATCAAGTTCTTCTGGATTTGCACTCGGCACTGGGGCCCACAAGCCTGGTGCTGATCGAGCTCCATCTGGTAGGTGACCAGCCTCTGGCTGAGGGCCTGCAGCTTCAAGTTCAGGCCGACACACTGAGCACGAAGCATCTGCAGCTCTGGGGGCTCGTGGGAGGCCGCCGGACGCTTCCTTTCCAGCTCCTTCTCGAGGCGAGAGCAGGCTAGCACCAGTGCCTCCAGCTCAGCCAAAAGCGTCCTCTTTTCTTTGTTCAGAGCCTCCAGCTCAGCCTCCTTTTGGCGTACAGCAGCCTTCCACCGCCGGGCCAATGAGGCCATTCTCCTGGCTTCAGCCTCCTTCAGAGTCAGCTGCTCTGCAGAGGCCTCACGGACGCTGTGCAGCTCCTGCTCGAGGGCAGCCACACGCAGCCGGAACTGGCTCTCCTCCTCCAGGAGCTGGCCCAGGCGCTCCTTGGCAGCCAGGAGAGCCCCGAGCTCATCTGGAGGCAGAGGTGTTGGCGGCGGCAGCCTCTCCTCGCTGTCCTGGAGAGAGGTGAGACCCTGGGCGAGTTCGCGCTGGAGGTTCTCCGCCTGGGAGCCATCAGAGTCTCCCTGGCTATCGCTGACCTCGTGGACCACAGGCCCCAGCATGGAGAGCTCCTTCTGGAGCTTCTCGATGACCTCGTGAAGCTGCTCAATCTCTTCAGCCTTGTCCGCTCTGAACCGCTCATGATTCTCACACAGATTGTCAACGATGGCTTTTAGCTCTTCTATTTCTGCGCTTTTGTCTTCCATCACCTGAGTAGAGAGCAAACCGCACAGGCAGATTAGTCTAAGGCCTCCTGAGGACAGGCGGATAGAAGGAAGAAGACCCAGGCCCTCCGGAGCCAAGCCAGCGTGGGGCCCGCCCACAAAGGGACTCGGGGAGCAGAACCCAGTGCCAGAAGGTCCCCGAGAGCCGGGCACTTTCGTCAGAGCTAAGGAAGGAGAGAAGAAGATGAGAAGAAGCTGGAAAAAAGGTCGAGACAGTCAAGAAGAGAAGAAAAGAAGCAGAGAGGAGTCCCGCAGCCCCCCCAAGGCCAGCCCCATTCGCCCCAGAATACCAGAGGCAGGCAAGACCGAGAGCAAGGAGAATAGCAGAAGGACAAGAAGAAAGGCAGGCCAATGAGATCACGGTGGGGGAGGGACCCATTCATTCTCCAGACTCACAAAAAGAAAGTCCGAGGGAGTTTTAATATAGAATTCTGGGTTCGCTGCAGAGTTGGGAACAAAATGAACTGATACACGGGGCAGATTTTTTTCTTGGTCTCCTCAATGGCCATCAAAGAGGAGGCTAAAAAAAAAATCTTGGCAACTCTGCAGGGCAGGCTAGGTGGCTCAGTGGATAGAAAGTCAGGCCTAGAGAGGGGAGGTCCTGGGTTCCAATGTGGCCTCAGACACATCCTGTTGTGTGAGCCTGGCCAGTCACTTAATCCTCACTGACTAGCTCTTACTGCTCTTCCGCCTTGGAGCCAAAGCATGATGTTGACTCTAAGACAGAAGGTGAGGGTTTAAAAAAACATAACTAGAGAATGTGAAGGTATAAAAGGTACATCTGATTGGACGGGAGAGGCTGGCTGAAATGTGAGAATATTTAGTGTGAGTGCGTGTTGATCCTTCGTAAAATTGCCCTTTGGTTGGAACTATCCCTGGTTCGTGAGACCAGCAAAAATGACCACACAATGAACCCAGGCAAGATTACTGAATGCTTCCCCTTCCCCAGCAGAGCCCTGGGCCCCAGCTGACAAAGCACCCCGAAGCCATCAGGCAGGAGGACGGAGATGTACAAAAACTGACCCAAGGAGTAGCATTTCAACAGCTCCAAACTCTAGGTGGTTTACAAATATCCTCCAGGGGACAGATCTGGAGGCAACAGGAGCGGATGGATCTGTCTCCTCCTTGTCCTAGATCCCAAGCTACCCTGGCCACAGGTGGAGGGATCCACACTTCCTCCGCTTTGCCACCACCAAGCACTCCCCTCCCCACAATCCCCAGGAAAGTCAGCAGGGCCCAGAACAGGGAATGATGCTTTGAGCAATAGTGGCAGAGAGAGTTGTCTCCTCGCTCCCCCTCCCCCATCCTGCCCCCAATCTCAGGGAGCTTTGTTTGACACCCAATTGTCATGGCATATTCCTCTAGGCCAGAGGAGAGGATGATGGTGGCCCATCTCTGGAGCCTCACTGTCTGGAGAGCCCAACCCCAGGAGCCCTGCCAGGGGGGGAGGAGCAGAGAATGTGGGGCCTTTCCAGGAGATTTCAGAACACAGAAAAGGGTATCACCTGGGCCTCCACTGCGTGTGCTACCTCCTGCTGTAAATCCTTTATCTGCTCATTCAAAGAAAGAATCTCCTTCTCTTTGCTTTGTAGAAATGCCTGTGAAAATCAAAGACAGGGCTGTTGGAGGTGCGCCCTCAAGGGCAAGCCCTTGGCCAGGCTGGAGACATGCCAGACTCACCACGTGATCCTGGCACAATGATATAACCCAAAGTGATGCGGACTAGAGGGAATCTTGCTGCTAGCTCTGGCCAGGGCAGCACGAAGGACACCTTGTTAGGGAGGCCGGCCCAAGGAGCCAGCACAGCGGGACCCGAGGGCCAGAGGGCACAAGCCACAGAAGGGCCCTGAGCAGGCTACAAGGTGCCCAGACACCTGAGGGAGAACAGGGCCACTGGAGCTCACATCTGGCCCGGGGCTGACCACATGGGTGCGTGGTGGGCATCAGGGTCCCCCAGTACACCCCAAATTCCTAGAGACACCACAAGTCAAAGATTACAAAAGGAATTCACCTTGTAGGGCTAGAAACTGAACATAGGATCCTCTTCCTAGCCTTAAGATAAGGGTCTGAGCATGAGGGGATGCCTCTTGTTTACATGTCCAACACGACTAACAGCCGCCTTTATGATCAGCACGTCATAAATGATGTGTGCTGATGTTTAAGCCGCAGACCCAAAGGCACCTGTTCTCCCTTGATCGTCCCCGCTTGTTCCCATGGTTCATCCCTTCCCCATCTTTCCTCTCCATCCCTTTAGGATAGAAAAATGCTGAACTTTTCTCTGTTCAGGGAGGCAGCTGGTCCTGCACGCTGCTCCTGACCATTCAAGCTAAATAAATCTCTTTAAAGGGTTTCCACCAGAGTCTGTCATTCTTGAAAGGGTGCCCTCCCCAGCCCAGGCCCCCCACAACAGGTGGATCACTGCACTGGGTCACGAGGCAGAAGGCCCACAACCAGGAGTCTTGCCGAATGCTCCCCACATCTCTTGCTGAGACCATCTTCAACCAAGAGCTGTGAAGAAGGGTTTCGCTAAGGAAGCTTGACCTAGCCAGCTTTCTGTAGAGCAAGAGTACTTGGAAGCAAGCACCTCCTCAGTGCCCTTTGCCTCGCTGACCAGGGAGTGGAGGCAGGGACTCTTCCAGAACCCTCCTTCTCCTCATTCCTGGGCAGCTGCATTCATTTCATTGAGGCCTTCTTTGGCTTCTTCGCCCCCAAGCTGCGCTCCCAGTCCTGCTCTCCAGCCTTCTTTCAGGGATTTCCTTTCCCTGTCTGACTTTAAGCTCCTCAGGACGGCACCTGGCACAATAAGGGAGACTCCAGGCCAACCTGCTTTCTTAAACCAATTCTCACACCCTTTATGAAATTCAGCTTCATAGGTGACCTCGCTCATCAATTCTTACTTAGCAGAATGAAGAAGCCTGGGAAAGGCCCTTCCCCAAAGCTACTCAAGCTACAACAGGGAGACCCACCTGGTTGGTTTTTGAAAGATTCAACTTTCAGGCCTTTTGGGCTGGGTGACCCTGGCAAGTCACTTAAAGCCATTGCCTCACCCTTCCTGCTCTTCTACACCAGGCAGATACACAGTATCTTGCAGCTTCCACAGTGAAGGATCAGAAGGCTTGGAATGTTATTTGGGAAGTAAGAGAAGTAGGTCTACCATCAAGAATCATGTACCCATCAAATCAACCTGACTATACTCTTTCAGGGCAAGTATAGGCATTTAATAAGAGAGAAGCTTCCAGAGAATTCCTGAATAAGAGATCAGACTTCAACGGAACACTTGATATCCAAACACAAAATTCAAGAGAAGCATAAAAAGCCAAATAAGAAAGAGAAAAAAATGGAAGGAATTCAGTAAGGACAAATCATTTTATTCCTATATGGAAAGATGATATCTGTAACTCTTAAAAATCATCATTATCATAGTAGTTAGAAGCATGCAAGGAGGGTGTGGAAGTGAGATGCCAAGAAAACAGAACTAGGGGTGAAAAAGAGGATAGTACTAAGAGAAATGGGAAGAGAGAAGTAAAATGGGGTAAATTATATTACATAGAGGTGGGGGGGGGGGAGACAAATACAATAAAAGAAGGAGGGAAAGGGCAGTGACTGGTAATACTTGAACCTTACTTTCACTGGAATTGGCTCAGAGGGAAGAACAGCCAAATTCATTGAGAATCACAATCTTATCTTACCCTCTAGAAAAGTAGAAAAGGAATAAGAAGGGAGGTGACAGAAAGGGGAGTAATATAAGGGTGGGGGGAAGTGAGGAGACTGATTAAAAGCAAAACAATGGAGGGGAGGAAAAGAGTGAAAGGAGAAAGGGCAGGATTAAAAGAGGAAGTTGAAATAGAGGGGAATACACAGATGGTAATCATAACTGGGAAAATAAATGGGATGAACTCACCCATAAAACAGAAGCAGTTAGCAGAATGGATTAAGAACCAAAATCCTACCATGTGTTGTTTACAAGAAACACATTTGAGGTATTTGAGGTAAGTAGACACACACAGGGTCAAGGTAAGAAGCTGGAACAGATTCTATTGGGCCACAACTGAGACAAAGAAGGCAGAAGTAGCAAATCATGATCTCAAATAAAACTAAAGTAAAATAGATTTGACTAAAAGAGACAAGGAAGGTAATTACATTTTGATAAAAGGAAGCATAGGTAATGAAGAAATATCATTACTCAACATATATGCACTAAATGGTATAGCATCTAGATTTTTAAAGGAGAAACTAAAGAAGCTTGAGGAAATAGACAGTAAAACTATACTATTGCAGGACCTCAACCTTCCCCTGCCAAAATTAGATAAATTGAACCAAAAAATAAATAAGAAGTAAGGGAAGTGAATGAAATTTTAGAAAAATTAGAGCTAATAGATATCTGGAGAAAAGTGAGTAGGGATAAAAAGGAATATACCTTCTTTTCAGCAGCACAAGGTACATATACAAAGATTGAGCATGTCCTAGGACAGTGATGGGCAAACTATGGCCTGCGGGCCATATGCAGCCCCCTGAAATGTTCTATCCAGCTGCACAACATTCTTCCTAATCTGACGAATACAAGTAGGATACAATACAAGGAAACTTCAAAAGAGTTGTCTTAGAAACAGATTGACAGAGGAGCATTTCCTTTCCTTTGGCCCCTCTTTAAAAAGTTTGCCCATCAGTGTACTAGGGCATGAAAACATCACAATCAAATGCAGAAAAGCAGAAATAATAAATGCAACCTAAAGAGAGGCCTGGGTGGGTGAATGGTGTACAGAGTTCAAATGAGTCTTGGACTGGAAAGAGAACAAAAGGGAGCCAATCAGAAGGGGCCAAAGAGGGCAGCAATAAAGGACACTCTATGTGCCCTCAGCAAGTGCAAATGAACTTTGTCTCAGCTCAGTGGAACAAGGAGACAGTCCTTTCCCTCTAAGAGCTCCCACCCTCACAGGGGAGGCACCAAGCAAACCAATATGCCCAAACGAGTTGCCTTACACAGGTTGGATGGGGAGTCATTAACAGCCTTGGAATGAGGAGGGTCTGATGTTTAAAGACAGTGGGGAAGTAAGTGGTCAGAGGAGAAGGGAGAGTGTCCCAGGCCTGGGGGATGGCCAGAGTCCCTGGATCAAGAGGCAGGAAGGAGGGGCTGGGTGAGGAAGGAGTCTGAAGACCAGCCAAGCAGTTGCAGGGAAGTAATTGGGCAGGAAGAGGAGAAAGGACTGCCTTCCAAGTCACAAGGCCCCATTGAAAGCAGCCACTATCTAGAAGACAACAGGCAGACAAGAAAGTCATCACAGAATACAAACAGGACAGAGAAGACACTTGGGCGAGCCAATGTGAGTCAATGAGTCTGCTCTATTCCCACAAAATTCAAGATTTCCTCCTCTGAGAATGGTGCCCAGAAGCTTCTGGAGGGCAGCATCTGTTTTAGGTTCTCGACATTCTTTGAACTCTGCTGGCTTGGTGCCAGGCACATTGTTGGCACTTCATAAACACTTGCTGAGTATGGAACACCTGAAAAAGGACAGGCCGGCCTGAGTTTCTCCTGGTAGTCCAGGGGCATTCTGGAGGCATACAGGCTAGACATCTATTCATGAAGCACCTTGGTTGAGTGGCAAGGACAAATGCCTGGGTGCTAAATGAGAGGATGGTCTGGTGAACTGAGAATCACACGGTCAGAGATCTCTGCTCTTCCACCTGCCGCCATCTATGGGCTCTGGCCAACTGCCCAAACGTACCCATGTCCAGTATGCCCTGAAGCTTTTGCCTTTTGCCTGTCTCGGAAGCCACTGTCTAAACTCAGTGCCTCCACCTGTTCTCCTCCCTACTGCACTCCATCTCCTAAAGCAGGGATCGGCAACATTGGCTCTTGAGCCATATCTGGCTCCACCTCCCAACCGGCCAGTCCGGGCAGAGCCCCAGGATGTGCCCAGGGGGCCCTTCAGCCTCCGCCTCAGATTCCAGCACCTTCCGCCTCCATCCTCCTCCTTCCGCAGGCGTTTATGGCTCTCATGGCCAAAAAGGTTGCCGACCGTTGTCCTAAAGTAAGCTTGCTTTCAAGCATGCTTTCCAAACTTATTGTCCCACTAAAGTGCTCCCTCTGAGGTGAGCCTCAGTATCTCTCTGTTCTTAGCCTTCTGGAGCTCGGCAGGGCCTGACCCAAGTGACTACTCTGTTCTCTTCAATGGTCTCTTCCTGGACACTCTTTATTCTCTCCTCCTGCTATATTGACCACGACTACCGAAGTCCAGAGACTTCTGTGGGGTGTTGGAGGAACAGCAGCATACCTGAAGTCAGGACAACATGAGTGCCAATCCTGCGTCAGACACACTTCCTAGTTGTGTGCCCATGGGCAAGCCACCCAAGCTCCTTGAGCCTTGGCTTCCCCTTCTGCCAGAATGGGGGTCCTTCTAGCTGCCGAGGATCACATGTGCTGCCCATACACAACATGCTTTCTAACATGGCAGTCATTGCCCTGAGCTGTATCTTCATCACTCACATCCTGGCTCCCCACTCTGTGCCCCAGGAGCCCAATCATGCTCCCTCTGCTGAAGACTCCCAGGTCTAAGCAGACGGCTCTCAGTCTTCCCCAAAGAGAACGTTCTCCTGAAGTTCTGGCAGCATCTCAAATCCGGAATGTCATCTTCTCTGCCCCCGCCAGCCCCAACCCCACACAAACACATCCTCCATCTAGGCCACCTCCAGATCTTCCTGCTTCCAAGAAGGACACTCGCCCCTTGCCAAGGCAGCCAAGTTCAACACCTCGGAGCCCTTGACTCCTCCTCATCGGGCACACCCAACACTTGTCCCAAGAGGGGCATACCTGGGCAACCTCCCCCCACCTCCAGCCCCCACCAGACTCAGGCTCTCTCCTAGATTCTCTCAAGAGATTCCCAGATTCTATCGTCCTCGTGCCACACCACTGCCAGCAGCGGGGGGGTGATGTACTCAAGAGGACTCAGTGCCCCCACAGGTGCCAATTCTGCCCTGGGGTGAGGGGGCAAGAGGGAAGAATTCAGGCCCAGGGAGGGGTCCTGGATAGACCATACCCAGACTCCCATGGTCAGCTTTGGGGAGGACACTGAGATGTTGGAGTGTGATGCCCCTGAGTTCATGTCCCATGACTACTAGTGTTCAAAGAACTAGGGACAGGGAGCAGCTAGGTGGCTCGGGATGGAGAGCCAGGCCTGGGGACCAAAGGTCCCGGGTTCAAATCTGTCCTTAGACCCTTCCTAGCTGGGTTACCCTGCAAAAGTCACTTAGCCCCCACTGCCTAGCCCTTACCACTCTTCTGCCTTGGAATCGATACATAGTACTGATTCTAAGACAGATGATAAGAGGTTAGAAAAAAGAACTGGGGATGGCGCCTAAGAATAAGTCTTAAAGGCTTAGGAAGGAATGCAAGCTACCCTCCAGGATCTGGAGGTTTTTCACAGGGAAGACACCCAAGACCTAATCTGCCTGTTCCCTGAGGGCACCCCAAGAAAAAAAAAGTCAAAGGGAGGGCTGGTGCTCAAAGCCCATCGTGGGAGCCGGCCCCTTTTGTTCTCCACCCTCCACTCTCAGAGTTCTGCAGAAGCAGAATGGGCCATGTGAGAGGGAGCCGGGGGGCCCTCCTCAGGGTACAAGCAGGGGCAGACTTCTCCCAGTGTTCTAAGGCACATCGTCACGAGGACAGTCCGAGCTAGGTGGCACAGAGGAGAAAACGAGGCCTAACATCTGTCCCATGAGGGAAAGGCAGGCGGCACGCTCTCTGCCATGGGCTCAGGAAGATGCTCGCTCCAGGAGGGCTCTGACTAGCCGGCTGTGCAAAGCTTATGGTGTCTATGAATGCTGCACAGGTGGCAAGCCAAAAACTCCATGTAAACTGCGAATTCTTCTCCAAGCAACTGCACAGCTACTAGATTCCCCCGCGGCTGCCCACAGGTCATCTCATTTGTCCTCAGGTGGGACAGCAGGCCCAAGGTGACTTCCCACGGCTGCCGCCGCTGCACAGAGAACTTGGGCCCTGACCCTCTTCTCTCCCTCCCACGCGCTCAGCTTAGCTGACGCCTCCAGCTGGTATTCCTTGTCTGCCTAGACCCTAGCACTGCGGGCCACATGCCTACTGCAGGCTGAATCCATGCTAACAACTCTGGATGCCCAGGACCACCTGTGAGGCTGGCAGTGCCCGCCTGCCCAAGAACTGACCTGCTCACAATTCCCCCTAAAAGAAATGGCAGAGCCCAGATCTGGCCTCAGGGCACGCCACTCTTCCCCTCCGAGGGGCTGGCGAGTAGAGAATCAGTGTGCCGCCATTACGCACAGCAGAGGCACGGTCTGGCACCCAAGTTGGAAGATGCCATGCTAGCAGGCCTGGCCCTGCAGCTGGACCTGCCCAGCACAAGGTTACTTCTGAGGTTACCTTCAAGTCGGCATTCTCTGCAGAAAGCTCCTGGATGCTGCCGCTGATCTGGCGGTTCTGAAGAGCTAATTCCAAGTTCAGCTGCACAATTTCCTCACTTTTACTTGTCAGATTCTTCTTAAGTTCTCCTAGCTCTTCCTCCAAGCTCCGCACCTAGGACACAGAAGCAAGAACACAGCGCCGTGGTAAAGCAGGGCCTGGATGGAGTCCCAAAGAGAAAGGGCATTATTCTGTTCCCGGTGAGTCGGGGGCCACGACACTCAGCAGGCCCAGGTGACCTGCAGCCCCAGGCTGCGCCCAACCCGAGTCCCCGGGACTCCACCCTCCCCAAGTATGTTAGTGTGTGGTGGCCCTGTCGAAGGTTCTGCCACAGCCAGAATGACCCTTCTTGAGGGCTTTGCCACAGCCAGAATGACTGAGGCTGCACTGGGAGTGTGACACCCTTCTCCCACCACCCCCAGGACTGTGATGTGTCGTGGCCTTGTCGAAGGCTCTGCCACGGCCAGAATAAAGGAGGCTCCACCAATGGGCCCATTATCAGGCATTCCAAGGGCTGCGGGCAGATGGGCGCCCTCCCCAGTTACCCATGTTCTTTCTGCTCACCTCTCTCGCTTTGATGAGGAGAGCAGCCTGCTCTGCTCTTAACTGTTCCCTGAGATCCTCCTCACTCGGGCTGCCCTGAATAGGTTTTAAATGTTTTGCTTCATCCAGTTTTGACTGTAATGTGGAAATCTGGATCAAGTTATTCATCTGCTGCTCCTGCAAGGCCTCTTTATCCTGACCAAAGAAGGGAAGGCAGTTGGGAGTTAATGAGGAATCCAAGCCCTTGGGTCAAAGACAGCCCCAGCCAGCACAGCGCTGACCACTCACCTTCCAACTGTGCCTATCCAAAAGGTACCCAAACCAGCAGATCAGTGGAAGGGCATAAAGCCCCAAACAGAAATTACACTGGGAAGAATTCTTTGGTAAGATTTGCTAGGAAAATGGGAAAGGAATAGCAGAAATGAGGCTCATGATATTGTATCATTCCTTCAGAACAGACACAGGCCCTAAACACTGAGGGCAGCTGCTCTAAAAGGGAAAAGAAGCGGCTGGTGGGGGCCATGGGAAAAGGGGCAGGTTCTTATCCAACCAAGGCATGTCAGGCAGTTGGAAAGGACAACCCAAATAATGAAAAGCATTTCAACAGGCATCTCATTCCATGAAAGAATCAGCAGACAGCCTTCTGGGACTCCAACCAAGTGTGAAAATGGGATTAATCCTACCCTACCCTTTTCTATTTGTAATCACCCAAAGCATAAACACCACCACTTAATCTTCAAGTGGGAGAGGTCTGTGACCCACCTGTGCAAGAGTGGGTGACAGATCAGAATTGACTGACTGCCCCCTGGGCGGTCCTAAGTAAAGCCTTTGTTGTAATTGGTACACGTGAAATGGGAGGAAGGCACAGGAAGGGAAGAAAGAAATGGTCTTAATAAACTGCAAGAACTTCCGGGGAGCTGGCTCTCTTCGGCCTTGAACTGGACCTGGAGGAGCTCTGGCTGAGACCTTGGACTTGGCGAGACTGTTCTTAAATCTCTTCCTTAGAACTACCACATGGTGGGTGAAAAAAGACTCCCCTCTTTAGCTTCCACGGAGGTAATAGCGTCCCTTGACTGGGAGGCGGCCCTATGGCTAAACCCCTTGTTAACTGACTTTAGGCCCTCCGGCTGGGGCCTCTGGAGTCCTGCCGGAGTAAAGCCAGGACTTGAGCACATAATCTAGTTCGTTAAGCTGGATCTCTTACCCTGCCCTCTTCTCCTTTCACTCTCTCCTATATTTTATAAATAAGTTGCTAAAAATCATTTTAGAATTGATATTTATTCAATTGCTGGCAACTAGTCTGTTTTAATATTCAACCAACCATTTTCCCCCCTTTATACAAGGGCATGTAGAGGAGATTCAATCAGGACCCTGAGGCAGGCAGTTAACCTAGGAGGAATGAGGCCCCGAAGGATACTTGTGAGGGGAGCTTTAGTGTCTCACCACCATGCCCTCTGTAGACAGCCATACTCTAAGAGGAAGATGAAAAGCGTTGAACAAAAGCCACGTGGTTGACCAATTTACAAACAATAAAGGGCGAATGTAAAGGACAGTCGCCCAGACTCTGCCTAAGTCTTCAAAGCTTCCACAACTAGAACAACATTCCAGACCTCCCGAGATCCTAGATGGACGTAAAAGCCATCACAAAGGAAATGTCTAGCCCAGGAGCTGAAATGGGAGCTCAACAGATGACCAATCTCAGCGCAGGAACAGGTCCTGTGCCACCCTTAGGGCACCAGAGAAACAGAGGTTACAAGAGATGCACAAGGTGAGCACATCCCATCTCCTTCGGACCTTGTAACGTCCAGGAGAGAGAGAATTCTGCAAGCATGGCGTCCTGGTCCACGCAAGGTAAGAAGACAGAACCGAGACCCTCTCATTCAAGGAGACTCAACGGAGGACGACGCCTCAGTGTCCATCACTGACGCGAGGTGCCTCGAGCCCATTCATTCCAGTAATAAGGAAAACAGATTTATTTACTTGTCTCAATTCTTTTCCAATTTTCTTCTGTTTCTCCAATTCTTCTTCAAGCCAGCTCACTTTTTTTCGGATTTCTGCATTAGCATCCTCTAGGTTTTTTATTTCATCTTTTTGGGCTAGGAGTTGTCTTTCTGCTAGCTCTTTCTTTATAACCAATTCATTTAATTCATCAATTTTTTCTCTTAATTTTCTTTGTAAAGATTCGACCTGAGAAAAGCAAAGGACATATATTTTTTTCCGTTTCAGAAGCAGGGACGGGCCTCTTCACAGTTATAGGTAACTGCTGCTCACATGAAAAAGGTCACCTTTTACATTTGGGAGGAGTTAGCCTAAGAAGGTTATATATATATACACACACACACATATATATATATACTCTGCAAAAACAAACTCCAAATTTCCTTTGGAAATATCAAAAGCCTCTTTGTTTCCTTTTTTAAGCCCCCCCACCACCACCTTAGTCTTAGTATCAATTCTAAGAAGAGCGGCAAGGGCTGGGCAATCAGGGTAAAGTGACTTGCCCAGGATCACAGCTAGGATATGCCTGAGGTCAGAGTTGAATCCTGTTAGGTCTGGTGTTCTTTCCACTGTGTTACCTAACAACCCTCTAAGTCCCTTAATGTCACACGAGGAAACTGAGGCTGAGACGTAGCGGTCACAGAGTATGATAAGGAGTAACAGCAGAATTTGAATACAGATTTTGACTCCAAATTCAGGGCTCTTCTCCACCCTAATTGGATAAGAAATCCCAGCAGAGCCCAACTGACTTCTGTCCCCAGGAAGAGATCAAACTTTAATTGCCAGGAAGGCTGCATCAACTAAGAGAATAATAAAAAAAAAAAGAAACCCAAGATTCTTTTTCCATGTGTCTGTGAATATGTACCCCCTTCTGAATACAGGAATTCTTCACTTGGGATCCAAGGACTTGGGTTTTTAAAGAACCACAAGGGCCGCCGTTCAATAGAACGATGCCCTCGGAACTCTCAAGTTTATCTGAAGCCCGGGGGCTTCCCCAGACTGCCAGGGGGCTCCGGGCTCCAGGAAAGGCTAAGGCTGCCAGCCAGACGAAGACAGGAGTGTTCACAAGTGAATTACAGTGTCAGGAAGGGAAAGGCTGGGCTGACCCTTCTGGGAGCCTCCCACAGACAGGACATGAAACTCTCTTCCAGTTGAGCTAATGAGGAGCCTCGGTCAAAGGAGGACCCCAAAACAGAGCTTGTGTTAGGGACTCTTGGAGGCTAAAGGGCATTAATGACCCAGTGGATGTATTCACTTTACAGCTAGCCAGGCCCGAGGGCACGCAGAAATGTGGAATTCAAGGGCAAAACCCCCTCGGAGAAAGTTCCCTGGGCCTGCTAACCTCCCACCAGAAGTCCAAAGTATTTCTCTCTCCAAAGCCTGACACCCACGAGGCGACGACGTCCCCAGACTTTTCCCTACTGCTCTGCTTCCTCAACTTTCCAAGCCCCTACAGCAGAGGCAGATGATGGGACCATGAAGGACTAACGGGATTTCGAGGGAGAAGCCGATGCTGTTATTTCATGCCTGGCAGGGAGCAGTGGCTAGTGTCAGTGTTGCCCACACAGGGTTCGGGTAAAATGAGATGAAGGCAATGAGGATGGGGACATCAGCCAAAGAAGGTGGTGGCAGCGGTGCTAGCGGGGCTGGGGAGCAAGGAAGAGGCACTGGGGACGGCGGGCCTAGACGTACGAAGCGAAGCAGAAACCCCAACCAGGAAACAAGCGGGCCGAGGAGACCAAACGGCTATGTGACAAGCAGAGGGGACGGGAACCCAGAGCCCGCACTACGTTATCCATACCTCAGGATTCAACTCAAAGCTCTGCCATGTTCACGATTGTGGAAAGAAAAAAAGAGAGAGATCATTGGAGGCAGGCGAAGCCTGTGCTGCCCCGCCGGCCCGGCCATCCGTCCGCCCTCCCTCCCAGCGCCTCTCACCTTGCTGTCCCGAGGCTCTCCCCAAGGCTGGCTCTTGGGCGGCTGCTGCTTCAGCTGGTCCTCGAGCTTCTGGATTTCCTGCTGAAACTCATCCCGCTCATGCTCACGTTCGATTGCTTGTTCCTGTCAGCAGAGGAAAGAGGGCCGTGACTTCAGGCACACGTCTCTAAGGGCAGCCTTTACCAGCGCTACGTCTGCGAAGAAACCGGCTCTAAAATGGGGCAGAAGGTTTGCCTTCGATGCTTTTCAAGTTGCCATTGGCGAGCCCTGAGAGATGCCTTGATGAGCACCAGGGCCCTGTCTGCACCGTGGATGCCAATGACAATGCTGAAAGCCTGGGAAGCAGAAATTGTGAATACTGCCTCTGCCACAGCATCCAGCTGATCTGCTAATACTTTCTTTCAGGGGGCACATGGAACTCAGACGGGCTTCCCCAAACTTAGCAAGCATGGTGGAGCTTTCTGATCTGGGGGAACCTCGGCTGCCTTCCCAGGGCTCCTGGCCCCTCCCCCTGTGCCCCGATTCAGTAAGGTCTGAGGACGCAGGAGCCTATTCAGGCTGCTGAAAGTCTACAAGCCACACAAATCAACCAATTCCCCATTTCCTGCCCCAGGAAATCTTGTTCATAACCTCTGTCTCTTGCTTGCCTCCAAAGCCATTCAGGAGCAGTCTGCTGGGCCAGGAACAGCCCAGCTAAAATCCCTCCCCAGCAAGCCCATCTCTCCTCCAGAGGGCCAGGGAGCAAGAAAGAACAGAAGGGGAGGGAAGGAAGAAGGGAGGAGAGAGGGAAGGAGGGAGGAAAGGAGGGAGGGAGGGGAGGGAGGGAGGGAGGAAGAGAAGGAAGGAGGGAGGGAGGGAAGGAGGGAGGGAGGAAGAGAAGGAAGGAGGGA
>NC_058133.1:520904967-520957485 GCF_016433145.1 Gracilinanus agilis
AGGGAGGGAGGAAGGAAGGAAGGAAGGGAGGGAGGAAGGAAGGAAGGGAGGGAGGGAGGGAGGGAGGGAGGACAATCAGCAGAGCAGGTCACTGGGAAGGTGCCTCTTTCTTACATCCATGAACTGGCGCTGGTTGCGTAGGTGCTTGTCCAGGGAGGCGATCTGCTGCCTGAGGTCCTGGATCTCGGCAGCCTGCCGGACGAGCTCCTGCTGCTGCGGAAGCTGCTCTTCCACCTCGAGCTCCAAGGCCCTCAGGTGAGAGCGCAGGCTCGCGCAGTCCTTCTCCGACTGCTGCCTCGTTTCCGCCTGTTCTTGCACCAAGTGCTCCACCTCCTTTCGTAAAGCTGAGAGAAGAAAAGGACCACGCGGGCGTTTCAGAGAAATGTAAAAAGAGAAATCCAAGTGCACTCGGTTCGTTCGGGGAGGCTGTCCCACAGAAGCGGCGTGCGCGTGCATGGGCACACTCCTCGGTAGCTTGCACAGGCAGAGCCAAGGGCAAAGCACCCCACAAGGCAATCGCTCTCTCGGCAGCCACTGACCAAACTCTCCAGAAGACAGGTGAACGCACACAAGCAGTTCTGGAGACAAAGAAGCCATCTCAAAAGGAGCAAAGCTACTGGCTCGGGGTCTTGTGGAAACAGCCCAAGAGAACCAGCCTAGGAATGCTGACTTGGGTCCTGTGTTCTCTGGGTCTTGGTCCTCTCATCTGGTAAATGGGGAGAGGGGGCAAAGCAGGCACAGGTTTAGGTGAGAGGATTTCCAGGGCCAATTCTAGCTCTGCAGCACTGGGGGCAGTTCTTCATAGAACTGTGGATACAGAATGAATCCTGTGTGTTGGATCTAAGGCAAAAGAAAGGTATGGGCTAGGCAGTGGGGGTCAAGTGACTTGTCCAGGGTCATACAGACAGGACAGATCCCAAAGCACATCCCTCTTCTCTTTATGAAGCAGCAGGTATTGAACAAGCTCTGAATCTGCAGAGGGCTCGGGGCTGGCTTCCAGAGCTCATAAGCACCAACAGAAATAGATTTTAATAGGGAAAGGGATGGGACTTAGGAGCAGGAGGCCGAGGGGCTCCTAGGCCTGCCTCGGGCTTGAACCTGTTCCAGGTGTGACGGGGAAAAGTCATTTAACCCTCTCTAGCAGTCCCAGGGAGAGGGTGTGTAAGGAGAGGGGGGCCGCTGGAGCAAACGGTCTTCAAGGTACCCAGCAGCCTTTTCGTTTAGGATGCAGTCCCTTAGGATCCAAAGAGCACACTCCTGCCAGGTTTCTGACTAGAGCCCTTTGGGCCGAGAGCACGGAAGAGCTCTCTGGCATTCATTCCCCTTCTGCTCTATGGTCTCAGGGTCTCGGGGCACTCTTGTGGCAAATAAGTCCACCAGACACCAGTCCAAGATGCCCGCCCAGAGGCAAGCACCCGTATCATTTCCCCCCCCCCCACTCTCTAAAGCCAGTGGCAGCAGCCATTGTGAGCCCCATTTGTTAAGTCCCAGGTAGTGCCTGTGCGGCGCTATAAAAAGCTCAGCATTTCTTGTGACCAAATGGTGGGGGTCAAGTGGAGATTCGCAACACTTGCCCTCGGTCAGTTTGCTCCTGCTCTAGCTCAGGCCCTCCTGACCCAGCAGCACTTGCCAAATCCAGCCGCATGCAGTCAGGGTTCTTTGGGCCCACCCACTCGGTCCCCCTCCTGGCATCCATGCCAGGGCCTGGCCCCCAGAAGAGATGAACAAAGGTCCCCTTGTTGGGTGTAACTCCAAGATGGCCACACACATGCGCACGCACACACACGTTCTCTCCATTATTTAAGATAAAAACGGAAAGACGAAAAGGACTCGGGTGTTAAGAGGCAAAAGCACCCCCAACGTCACCTGCGCCCAGTGCGACCTGCAGAGCTCACCCCGAATGCCGTTCTCAGGGCCTGGAGGGCTCTCCTGGGCTCACACGGCTCCGCTCCGAGCAAACACACATCAAGATCTCCTTGGACCTGATGTCAAAGTCGGCCAACAGCTGCCACTGTCAGTCACTTGGCTGGGCTTGGGCACAGGGCCAGCTCTGGCTAACTGGCACTGCCAGGGGCCTGGCTGTGCCTAGGCAGTGGTGCCGCCTCCAGTCCTTGTCAAGTGACCCGCTTTACAAAAAGGTAGGAATCCAGTTGGGTAAAACACGCGCCACTTGGCAGGAAACCATTCCCGTTTCCGGAGGCCTGAGGCCAGAGTCCTTTCCCTCCTTGGTGACTCGCCCACTCACTCATTTGCACCCCAAGCCCAAGGAGCGTGGAAGCCACACGAGGCCGTACAAACCTGAGTCCTCTGGGGCTCCGGGCCCAACGGGAGCGCCTAGGACGGATGGAAACGTGCATGTGTTCACAGACAAAAGCAGCTGAGCGAGGACACTCGGACCAGCCATCCTCAGCTGCCCTGAGGCCTGTGTCCTTCTACAAGCAATCTGGCCCTGACTGGGTCTGGACTCCAATCTGCTTCACAGGGGTCTCCCTGGAGGGAGTGGAAGCAAGCTGAAGGGAGGGCCTTCCTGGTCTCTGACCCAGCGGCACTTAGCGCACCACGGGCCTGGCACAGAGATGCCAGCTCCCTCGACGCGGCTGGGCTAAGTTGGGGGGACATGCTTATACACATGTCCGAGCAGGGCAAGGTAGCCCGACCCCCTGGCAGAGGCACTTGGCCAGTGGTAAAGCTTCTAAACGATGTGGCCAGATCTCTTGCCCAGGGAACAGAGACAGTTCTCTGGCCAGTACGAGGGAGGAAGGCTCCCACACACTCCCATGAAACAGGGTCTTGGGCTGGGCATCACGAGGAACGGGAGGCTGGACCCTCTCTAGAATTTTGGGCCCGACAACGGTCCATACTACAGTTGCCCCTTTCTTGGCTGTGGCTGTGGCTGGGGTCCTGCCATCCTGCCCAAGGCTAAGGTGCAAACACGTCAAGAAGGAGATGTGGAGAGGAGCCTTAAAGTCCTCCAAATGGACCAAGTCTCACTAGGCAGCGCCCTCGGGCATCAGACACTAGAAAACATCCACGGCAAAGAGCCCGGCCCTGCACGAGTCAGAACCGACCCGAAAAGTGTGCTTTGGCTCAGGTGATGAATGGTGCCCCAGGAGGAGGAAGGGGAAGAACGAGAGGGCACCTAGCCTGACGCCATCATCTACCGATGGCTCGGGACCCCAAAACCAGACAGCACGCGAGTTTATTCTGTCAAAACACCCCACATTCCTGGACGGCCCTCCCAGAGAGCAGAGCCCTATGTATGCCCTCCACCGACACGGCCGCCATCCCTTCCTACCGGCAGCTTTTTCTTCTGCCTCCACAATCAGCATCTCCTTCTGTCTCAACAACAGGTCCTGCTCCTCCTTCAGTTTGGCTTGTTCTCGGGTCAGCGCCTGGAACTGGGCCTTCAGGTTCTCCAGCTCCACAGCCAGGCGATGCTCCGACTCTTCCTTCTGAGCGAGAGCCTCTTCCAGGGCAGCTTTCTCAGCTCTGTACCCCTCGGCGAGACCTGCCCAAGGGAAGGACCGAGGGTGGACGTGAGGGGACGGCAAAGCACACCAACCAACCGCATGAGCCCCTGGAAAGCCGACTCACCTTCCGCTTTATGAAGCTCCACAGCCAGCTGATTCTTGGCAGCGCTCTCTTGGTTCAGACAGTCCATCAGCTCCTGGTGCTGTCTCGCCACCTGGGCCGTCTCCTCATTTTTACGGTTAAACTCCTTCTCGAAGCGAGCGTGGAGCTCTCGGGTCTCCTCCAGCTATTAGGAAACACAGGAAGTCGGAGGATCATTGTCCACAAGGACAGCGTCCGGCCTCCGAGGCCCTCCCCCGGCACCATCGGCCACGACCTCCTGCAGACCCTGGGCCGTTCGCCCTTTCCCTCACTTCCCAAGAGATCTGCCTCCCCGCAGGGCACACTCCTCTGAGCTCCCCGTCTCCCCCACTTTCCCGGCCCTCTGAGACGGAGGCTCCAGTGTGTGAACCCCCTCAGTCGCTGGGACTCCAGTTTTCCCTTTCATTCCATGTCAGGAGACAACGCATTCCTCTCACGGAGGCCAGATGATGACACGTTGGGATGGCTGGGGAGGGGATGGGAATCCTGGCATGGCTTTAGTCTAGGTACTGAGGACCCACCCAACAGTGCACCCTCTCAGTGCCCCCTTCTCCCATGGCGCCAAGTGCTTCGGGACTGGACAACTCCCCCGTCTCAGAATTGCACGAGCTTCCAAACTGCAAGGTCTGAACGTAGCTCCCCCAGACTTCTGGTTCTTTTTCACTGCCCTTCTTTGGACCTCCAGTCTCACGGCTCACCCCAATTCTCCCAGTCTGAGCCCGTAACCCTGCCTTCCCCTGCCCCCAAAGTCCATGCCCCATTATTTGGATGTCCCAATACCCACTTCTCTGGAATGCTCTTAGTGACCACCTCCAAAGGTTTGCGGGGCAGTGGGGTGGCTCGGTGGACAGAGCACCAGGCCTGGAGTCCAGGGTTCAAATCTACTCTCAGACACTTCTAAGCTCTGTGACTTTGGGCAAGTCACTTAATCCCATTAGCCTAGGCCTTACTGCTCTTGGAAGCCTTGGGAGCAAGACACAGTATTGATGGAAGGTGAGGGTTAAAAAACCAGAAAGAGAGTGTGGAGGTGGAGCATCCTCCTCCTCCAGGCTCTAAGCCATTTATTCACTTAAGTGCAGGCTGTCTGCAGACCCCTCTAGAAGGTCCATCAGCAGACCCGGAGCCCCAAAGAGAGGGGCCCCATCCTCTGCCCTCTGGCTAGGGCTCCACCACACCACAATGCTCCGTTCAGTAACTCTGGCGCACACTCCCCAGGTCCCAGAGAACATTCCACTTCTTTTTTACTGGCTCTGAAAACTCTCCCAAGGGAGGGCCTGGGTCTCATCTCCACCATCCCTCCCCAGCATCTCGCAGGGCACTTCTCCGGACACAGTGAGTGCGTCAGAAACACAACGGACAAATAAATGGGCCACCTGTGAACGAAGCTTGACCCCCACCTAGGGACAAGGCCCGGGCAGAGAGGCAAAAGAAAAGCAGCAGGAAAACGAGCTTTGATCAGAATTGCGGTGGGCAGGGGCAAAGTGCTGACCTTCTGACAGGATGGGAAGAAGAGAATTTCAGATCAAATAAATGCTAAGACCTCTCTGTGCAGCTGGAAACCAGCCCACGAAACAAGTGAAAACAGGCCTGCGGACCAGCAGTGGCACTGGAGAAAAGGGGCCGCTCCGCTTCCTCTGGATGATGAAGAAACAAGGGAGGGGGAGCCTGTCCTCCCTCTGGAGGGCTCGGCGGGAGGCTGCGCAGGGACTGGGCCAAGCTTACTCACTTGCTTGTTGGAGTCCAGGGTCATCTCCAAGAGGTTGTCCACAGCTGCCCCCAGACTCTGATAGATTCTTCTGATGGGCTGCTCACACTCCACTGTGACTTCTGGACTCAGGAAGAAGCTCTCCCGGACGTGACAACTGATATCATTCCCAGGAAGCAGCGTCTCATCACATTCGGGAAGCAGCGTCTCATCACATTCGGGCAAGGTCTGATCGAAGTCCGGGGGGGGAATGGGACCTCCGGGGGACATGTCCCCAGGCAGCTGGCCTGCAATGCAAGGTGCCAGAGCATAAAGGCCCCTAGCTCCAGGGTGGGACCCTCACTGGCCCTTATAGAAGAGACCAAGCAAAGGATGGGCCCCTAAGCCCAGGTTCCCTCCCTCAAGGGTTACCTGGGCAAAGACCAGCACAAGGGCCTTCAGTGGCCTGAGGGGCCAAATGTGAGCAACTGGGGGGCTCAGGGGATTGGGAGCCAGGACTAAAGAGAAGAGGTCCTGGGTTCAAATCTGGCCTCGGACACATCTTAGCTATATGATCCTGGATAAGTCACTTAACCCAATTGCTTGGCCCTTGTAGGTCTTCTGCCTTTGAACCAATACACAGTATTGATTCTAAGATGGAAGATAAGAGTCTTAATAAATAAAAATGGAGAAAAAGCTGAGAACAAAAGCAAGGCCGCCCACATTAGAGAAAAGACTCTCAGTCACACCTTGTACCAAGTGATGAATCCCAGATGATACACGGTTTCACTTAATGCCAGTGATAAAAGCTCTTGCCCAAAGGTCTCCCAGATGGCAGCATCAAGTCTGGGATATTACCTTCCAGGAAGAAGCCTTAGAGAGCTCCTCACTTTATAGGTAGGGGCCCTGAGGGCTGCAGAAGGGAAGGTATGATAACCCAATGCCAACACTGGATTCGAATCCAGCTCCTCTAGCCTCCAACCCCCTATGCTCTCTTTGGGCTCCCTCTCCAGAGCATCCATTTGGGGTAAAATAGGGCAGAAGCTACAGAGCCAAATGTAATATGCAGGGGCACTTCTGCTCGAGGAGAGACCAGGAAGAAAGCCATGCCAGGCCCCTGGAGGGCAGCTCTCTGGCAGAGAGAAGCAGCCTGTGCTAAGCCCGAGTCACAAGGCACCATAACTCACACACGTCCTGAGCCGACTGTCCTGGCGTCCCCACGGACCTGCTTTCTTTGCCCAAGGAATCCTCATCCAGACAGATTCCAATCCTCTTACTGATCTGGCTCCTCATGGCAATGGTGGCTTTCAGAGTGTCCCCAAACAGACTCAGAAGCCACTGATTGGTTTCCTGCAGTGATTTCCTAAAACAAAGCACAGAAGACAACATTCTGAAGTAAAGCTGGTGTCCTCAAGGGGGCTTCTGAAAGCCAGAGAAGAATCCCAAGCTTGCCTATGCCCGGGGATCCTCAGCCATTTTGAGGTGTGAGCAGACCACGGAAGCCTTGGAGGCCTCGGAGGCCTCGGCTAGAGCAAAGGCCTCCTTTACCACTTTCAGGGGAATCTTGGCTGGAGAAAGGCAAGAACCCAAAACATCAGTAGTGCTTCTTCTCTGCAAGCCTGAACATTGGGAGAGAATTTATTCTTGTGACCTCTTTTTAAGAGGGAAATTATTTTTTCCCCATAAAAATTTTGAAGAGAAAAACTTTGGGTGCAAAAATGTTGATGTGCTAGCCTGTACTGGTGAACCTATGGCACATGTGCCAGAGGGGGCTGCTGCCCTCCCCTTCTCTACCACACCTGAGGACATTTCTCTGCCCAGCAGCCCAATGGGCTCCCCCAAAGTGAAACAGACCCTCCCCATGTGCCATCAGGGGCACCTTTGAGGCATGCCTAAAGGCTAGCAGGATGTCCAGTAACTCACATGAGTGTCTGTGGGCTGGGCAGGGCCGGAGTCCTGATGCTCAGTGGGCATTTAGCATTCTGCCACCCAGTCTTGTCTTGCCACATTGATACTGCTTTTCTTAGACCTCGCTGAAAGGGTGCCCAGGAACTAGCTCTTAGCCAGGGGGCGAGGCAGCAGGGGTCTCCCCAGTCTTGAACACTGGGTTAACCCTCCGAGAGGGTCAGGCATACTGAACCCATGACCTTCCAGGATACGGTTCTGAGCAATGTGCCCGCATTTGCGGAGTAAGACGTGGATGAGGGACAAGGCCTCGGGCACTCTTCTGCTAACAAGTTACGAGGCGGCAGCTGCCAGCACCCGTCACTTTCCAGGTTCCTTCTGGATCCAGGACAGAGTTGTGGCCTCTGGGCTCTGGCGTAAGACTTGAGAGAGCGAATGCTCCCACCCAATAGGTATCTCAGTTCCCAGAAACAGCTCATGAAACGGAGACTCCTAATCTGTGCCCAGGCTCATTGAGAAGGCCGCCCAAGGGGACGATATGGCACTGACTAGTCCAACGGAGCAGCCAGAGAGCACATCTTACAGGGATTGTCTGTGTCTGTGCCCCCCGACCCCACCCACTCAGGCCACGGTCCTGGGGCCAGCTCTGCTCTGACGTGAGCCTGGCTTGTTACAGGTTCCAGCACCTCAGACCTGCACTGTTTGTCTTACTGGTCTCTTCTTAACTCCAGTTTTACAATTTATCCACTTGGACTCTGATACATGGCTCTGTCCTTTGGGTCTTCGTGGTTCTGTTGCCTCAACACTAAACACACACACGCACGCCCGAGTCTAGCCCAGAACACTAAACCTGTTCTTTCCACATTTTATGACAATGAAGCCAAAAATAACTAAGTAGAAAAACGACCCTGCCACAGTGTTAGGAAATGCCTTTGACAAAAAGTAGTTCCCACTAAACTGTCCCTACACTTGTGACGGCTCACAGGCCTAGAGCTGAGATGGCCACCAGGGAGCAGGGGCCCAAGTCCATCTGTTCCTGATGGAACCGTGTGTCTCCACTTGTCCAAGGACAGGAAATCAGCAGGAGATCCAGGCTGGCGCTGATCTGGCCCACTCACAGGTGCATTATCTTCATTTGAGCGTTTAGGATGCTCAAAGATAAGGAGCAGAAAGATTCACAGAACTAAGAAAGGAAGGAGTCCTAGGTGGGGAACACAGAGATTGGAAGGAAAGTCTTGGCTCTGCTTCTTCCTGGCCAAGTGACCAACAGAGGTGGGTTCTCTCACTTCTGTTGGACTCAGTTTCCTCAGATGGAAAATGAAGAACTAGAACTAGATGACCTAAATGGTCTCTTCAGAAGTCACTCTTTCAGTAAGGCTTCCAATGAGGCCTGGGCTTTCACTTTCTTCCTGATTCCATCCTCTTTGGCATTAGACTGCTGCTGTAATTAAGGGTCCTTTCCCTTGTCAATTTAGGTTCCCTCAGCCCTGACCACCTCTTCCCCTTGCTTTGGCTACCTGTGATCCATCCAGGACCGATGATCCATCTAATTCTTAATTGAGACACTTTTTTTGAGCCTCTCACCATTAAGCCCAGCTATTTGGGGACCAGGAAGCTCTTATGCCTCAGAACCCAGTACTGACACTGAGGGGGCAAAAAGTGAGCAAATGAGGAATGTCTGAAGGGTGGAGAATGGGAAAGGGGTGCATGGGAAGTGTCAGAGAAAACAGGTGAGGTCACCAGTCAAAAATGCTAGCAAATGAGAGAAGGCTTAGTTAGAAAGAGACAAGGAAGCAGGGCTTGGGGGGACATATTCCCATTTCCCTCCTGACCTGGGAGGGCCCAAAGTAAGACCAAGACCAGCCTGGAGAGTGGACAGTAATAAACCATTTTTGTCAACAGTGTTTTCTATGTGGTTTCCATACAGGCTGTATTCCACTGACTTTAGACTGTCCTCATAAATCTTAGAAATGGGACGGGCACCCTTTACCTTACTACCAGAGCTAACCTCAGATCACTGGTATTTCACAAAAGACAAGACCGCATTTCTGCCCTCATACATTTAACAGGTAAACCAATTTCCATAGGAACCATTTCTCCTCCTAGAACTAATGCCATTGTCAATAGTGCAGGAAAATGCCGGTATTGCATCCTTCACAAGATACTCAAAACAAACCCAAAAGGAACAACAAACAGGACGCCTAAAATGAACACAAACTCACAATTTTTCTGAACATCCTGGATGTTTGGAATCTACAGCAGCCACCCCCAAAAACCACCATGGCCACATGTTGAACAAGACAAAAAGACTTTCAAGGCCACGTTTTCTGCCAGGAGAACTGTTTCTATTTGCTTAGGGGCACTCAGAAATCTGTCTGGGCAAGCCTAATGTTCTATTAATGTTGGTTTCCCCAAGGATTGTGGGTCTCTGAGCCCAAAGGTTCCCCAAGGCAGGGTTTCAAAGACAATGCACATCCACCAAATGGCTTACTGACTGTGGAGAATGGCAAAGCAGCAGAAAGGAAAGGCTAACACTGTGAATTGCCATCCCTGGGGGAACACAGCCAGAAAAGCTTCTGTGACACCTGGAACCCTGAAGGTTGCTAGGTACAGGCCCTTGGAATATTCTGAGGGTAGTAGCTCCACCTTGTCAGGCAACCAAGCCAGAGCCTTTGAGAACAATGGCATCTGTCTTTGCACGGTGATGCAAACAGAGGCTGCCTTGTTCCTTAGGCCTCAACCTACTCAAGGGTTAAACTGAGATTGTCCAGATCAAGCTCCACAACCTACCCAGTCTGCCAGGAAGCTCAAGAGCCTAGAACAGAGGCTGCTATCAGCCACTGGTCATTCAGTAGCCACAGGCAAAAGACTCCCCACATCCCTCATTTCTCACTCTTTGTCGCTCTGAGAGCACTCCCAGAGGTGGCTGGAGGCCTTGGCCTAAGAAGCTGACCTGGGCGCACTTCCCCAATCAGAAAGGGAGGTCCACATCTTGAGAAGGTCTGGACAGACATTCCACCATGGGCATGAGCTGGCTCTCTATGGTGAGAGGCCATGCATGACCCTCGCTGATTACACATCCTCTGAAGGGCCAGCCCTGGCTGCCCGGTCACACTACCATAATCAAAAGCCCATTCAGTCTGGAGCATCAAGTTAAACAGTCGGTGTCCCCACCCTGCCACCGAGCTTGCAGGAACGGTCAAGGGAAGCTCTGTAGGGAGGTGTAGAAGAGGTCTAGACAGAGGATGTGTTTTGGTGTGGTAGGGGTTGGAGGGTGGGAAGAGAAGATGAGGGATTCTGTTCTGGACATTCTGGATTTGAGATGCTTCCAAAGCTTCCAGGGAAAACACAAATCTACAGGAGTCCCTCATCGGATACTTTAAAAGTCTAGAGCCATGAGCCAGGGTTCACACCTGACTTCAGGCTTCTCCTGACCATGGATCCAGTGTGTGGATCCAGCATCTACTGAGGACAGAGGGCCTCTAGCTCTACAAGAGGCAAAAGTTGAAAAAGAACCTGCCCAAAGGGGACAACTTAGGACAAACCACAGAATCCTATTACAAGTAAGCTCTAAGGATTTAGCACCTACTATGCACTAAGCACTACACAATGGTGTACCACTGGTCCATTCCTGCCCTTGGGCTGCCATTTGAATGGGGGATGGGGGGAGATTTTGCTAGGCACACATGAATGCATGTCTGTCCAGTACATGATCAAAGATAAGCATAAGCTAATGGAGGCACAGAATTAACAGTTGTGGGTCAGGGGGCATCAGAAACAACTTCCCACTGTAATGGGAAAAGGAAAGAGATATGGATAAGATTTAAGAGAAGTGGAAGGTGGTCTTTAAGTCACATGGTAGGAATTCTAGAGAAAGGATTTTAGCAGGCAGAAGGCAGAGGAGGAACAGTTTGGAAGAGACAACTATTAGAGTGAGTGACTTCCTGTGGTAGTGGGGCTCTCTTCCTGTCCTGCAGGGAAGAGAAAAGGCTGGTTTGCTGGAGCTTGGTTGCCTCAACCTGTCTGTGGAGAAGGAAAAACCCTAAAATCATCTTGGGAGGTTTTCTGTTGGACTGGAAAACATCTCGCAAAGTACGAAGGGCCGTCAAACCCCCTCTGACTGACTCGGAACAGGATCCTAGACTTGCAGAGTGAAATTCTAGGAAGGACAGTATCCCCCCACTCAAGATTCCCCTGCGTGACTTCTCCCTTGTTAACACTCCTTAGTGGAATTATTGTAATCAATACCTCTATCCAGCCCCAGGGAAACACAGAAGATTAATAAAGGCTGTCATTAGAGCCCCAACAGGCCACCCAACAAGCCCCTAGGAAAACCCCAAGTATAGAAGTCAAGATACAGGAATTCCCCTAAAATCACCCTACAACAAACCAGCAATTAGTGAGTTAATGCTAAAAACTTTAGTTCCCTAACAGAAACTGCAATTTTCACAAATCCCACACACAGGTGTCCTCAAGGCAGCCCCAAGTTTCTCTGATCTTTGATGAGGAATGCCAACACAGAGAGAAGGGAGGATAAGAAATGAAAAATTAGGGGCAGCTGGGTAGCTCAGTGGATTGAGAGCCAGGCCTAGAGACAGGAGGTCCTAGGTTCAAATCTGGCCTCAGACACTTCCCAGCTATGTGACCCTGGGCAAGTCACTTGACCCCCACTGCCTACCCTTACCAATCTTCCACCTATAAGTCAATACACAGAAGGTAAGGGTTTAAAATTAAAAAAAAAAAAAAAAAAGAAAAAAAGAAATGAAAAATTAGAGCAGGCTGCCCCTAGAGTGTTCTCGTCAAACCCCAGAGAACAGAACAGAGCAGAATAAACCACCCATGAAAAATATCGAAAAATAAAAAACCATATTGATATAACATTTGGATCAGTTCTCAGGTACTGTATCTTTGAAATCTGAAATTGATTGTGTAATTGTGTGATTGTGTAATCATCTAGCCAAGAAATCACTTTCTGATTAATTATACAATTGAATTATAAAAAAAAAAAAAAAAAAGAATAATCATGCCTAAATCTGACTGGTTAAAAATAACTGGCCAATCTTTTGCAGTTGGAACACAAGCTGTGTACCTTGTGGATGGGCAGGGAAGCCCAGTAAATCCATAAAGAATTATTCTTGCCAAAGCTTTGCATCTTTTGTTATTCATGGAATATCAATCAAATGATTTTGCCAATGTATGACTTGATTCATTATCTATAAGAAAAAATTGTATGTTGATTGTGGAAATTCATGTTAGCATTTGTGTAATCTTGAGAAAAGAGTATAAAAAATAAAGACATAGCAGGGAGCTTTAACAGCTTCTGCAAACTTTACTGTTTTCTGCTGTTCTCAATGGCTTAACAGTTCTACCACCCCCCACCACCACCCCCCACCCCCCCAGCTATCTAGAGTTTCTGGGGCCATTCCCTGGCAACAAAGGATCTGACTATACCTACTGTGATTTTATCAACTTTCCTGAAGGTTCTGTCTAAAATCTTATCAGTTTGGCTTTGAGGATTTATCTCAGGAGTCAGACCCACTGGGGTTGGACTTGGCCATTTTGAGGGCAATCCTAACCGGTTTTGGAGACTGCTTTTGAACTCAGCCAAACCAACTACTGAGGGTCAATAGATAGGCAGCTTAGCCAGCTCTTTTTGGGGAACACCTAGATAGAAATAGGGAGCTGGTAGGTTAGCTTGAAGACCAGAAGACTCCTTCTTGCAAGAGATATAGATGTTGGTGGATTGGATAGCTAGATCCTTTAGTCAGGGACACCTTGTTCTGATCCTCGGTTTGTACCCTCTCTTTGAATAAATAGAGATACTGATTTTATATAACATTGTCTCCAAGGCGTTTTGCATGACTAGCTCAGTGTAAGAAAGTGATTCTGCTTTACTCTCACTAACAGGGGCTAGACTATCTGGAGACCCCAGGTGGGTATTTAGGGAGTTCTCTAAGTGAAAACTACATCTATGCACTAGAGTTCTCCTATTAGCCTTCTGGGTTTATTAGCTACTCTGTTTTTCAGGATGAGAGCTTAGAGATTTGAAGTTTTCTTGAAGGTCAGAAGCCATTTAAAATCTTCGGTCACAGCAGGGGGCTTCTGCGGTGGTAGGAAGCCTGAGAGCAGGCAGACTAACTGACAGACAGACTCAGTAAGTCTGTGCTGACAAGTGCAATACCTCTCTCCACCTGATAGGGGGCTCCATAACCTATCTCCCAGTCAGCTGTCAATCAAACAGCTATTTGCAAGCAATGTTAAGCAGAGTGCATTTTATTTATAACAGCGGAAGGTAATAATTCCTACTGTGTCCCTGGGGAAATTCATTTTTCTTAAGAAGCTTATTTCTCCAGTGTGCCTGAGCATAGCACAATGGAAACTATCTGGTATTTTACTACAATGATACCTTTTTTCTATATGGTAATCATGCCAGATTACGTACATGATTTTTTTGAGTTCCAAGTTTTATTACCAATCACTGATATTACCAAATGTGGGGCTCTGTCTTATTTGCCTCTCCTGATTCTTCTAGTAGGATGCCTCTACCAATTCAAGAAGATTGTGGTGGCAATTTTTAAAAGGCTTAATGTTACTGGCTGGTTAATCTTAGGGAACAGTGAAATAAAGCAACTAGTTTTAACCTTGCAAGCAAAGCTTGAGCAAGTAGAGGCTCAGTACTTAGAACTTACCAAAGCCAAAGGGGCAATGTCAAGGGTGGTACCACAAGGAGTAATTAGAACGGGTGGTGCTGAAAAACAAGTACTTCTCAGCTACAACTAGAGGAACAAGCTTTAGAAAATCTCCTGCAGCAATGTTTCCTCTCCGAGATGTACCTTTTATATCACCTGACCTGGGAATTCTGCATATTAAATCCCATAAACACTTCACACAAGTTGATTTGAATGCAATGAAAAAGAGAACCCCAAAGTTTGACAATGAATCAGTGGGAGTGATTAAGGAGTTTAAGAGAGTAACTGGGATTTTTGATACAGATTTTTGGGATTTTGAAATTCTTATGGGTGAATGACTAAGTAGGAGAGAAAAACAACAATTTATTAAACAAACACATAATAATGATGATCTCACTCCATGGCCCACTGAAAATTCTGAACTCGAGATGAATTCTGTTGAAGCATACAGATATTTGGGGAAAGCTAGGGAATCTATTCTAGATGTCATGAAAGCAAATTCCAAAAGCCTTGGCACATGGTCAAAATTTGAAAGATTAAGGTAGGAAGCAGGGAAAACACCAGCAACATTTTTGGACAGATTTATAGAATGTGGGGAGAAATAGCTGGAAATGGACATTTTATCTGATGATAACATAGGCCACATTAGAAGACAATTTCTTTTTTTTTTTTTTGGAGAAACAATTGCCTGAACTGGTATTCTATGGGTCTGGAGGAACTTAAAAGAAAGGCTTGCTATATTTGTCATGCAGATAAAGACAGACAGGCAGAGGACAAAAATGACTTGATTAATGACTTAAGAAAGCAATTAAAAGAAGTAAACCAAAAGCTTAAGGAAAGTGAGATAAAGGAGATCAAAGCAGTGGCAGCTTTAAGATCTTATAGACCTGCTAAAAGTGACTACAATTCCAGAACAAATAGGTAAAATCCCCCTAAATGTTATTTATGTAACCATGTTGGACCGTGTCCAACCATGTTGGACCATGTAACCATGTGTTGGACACATGATGAGAGAGTGTCATTTTAGAGGACATTTCTATGAGCAAAGGTTTAGGGGAAACCTTGGCAATAACTTTAACAACAATGTTTATAGGTAGAGTTCATATAACCATAATAATAACAGGTTTAACAATACATACCAAAGACAAGATAGTAACTGCTATAATCATGGTTGTTGCCATGAGACCAAACAAGCCCCAGACTTGCAAACAATGTAAGAATATATGAAAACTGGAACTTGTCCTAAATACTCTCAAGTAGCAGGAGGCAATTGCCAAAAAGGGGATATGGAAAAGGGGGCATGTACATTATGAAGGTGTGCATAGGATAGCACAGTTTTAGGAAACAAAAATAAAGATTGTGGGAAGGAATACATAGATACTATAACAACAAGTGAGAGCAATGGAATAGAAAATGAAGGAAGGTGCTGTGAAAAAAGTAAATCCTGGCAAAATGATAGGAACTATTAAACCCTGGCAAAATAGTGATGCAGAAGTAAATGGGGAGGTGGAATGTGACAGTCAGGAATTAGAGATGCAATTTCCCAGATCCAACTATTTTAGCAACTATTATAACTACACATTCACCACCAAACAGCACAGAACCACATGTTACATTAAATGTTGGGGGGCATATTTATGATTGCTTAGTTGACATGGGTGCAACTAAAAGCATTTTGCAAACATCCCCTGAGGAATGTAAGGCTGGAGGAAGTTTGGAAATAGTGGGAGTAACTGGGAGACCACAAAGGGTAAAGAAGTTACAACCCAAAATATTATCATTAGGTCCTTTATCTGTGGAATACTCATCTCTTTTAATGCCCAACTCACCAACGAATTTATTTGGCAGGGATCTTTTATGTAAATTAAGAGCCACCATACAATGTACACCATCTCAAGATATCTCTTTACAACTTCCTGAAAAATCCCTTGAAATTTTTCCAGTGTTATTCTTAGACAAAGTTGAGGCAAAAGGAGAAATGTGTACAATTTATCCAATTCCAGACGATATTCCAAACAGTCTATGGGCTTCATCTTCTACAGACGTAGTCTTAACCTAAATCAGCAATACCAGTTAAAGACTAGAGGGGGTCCTCCACCTTGTATTCCCCAATATCCTTTAAGTAAAGCAGTAGAGGGCATAAGATCAATTATAGAATCATTGTTAGAGCAAGGCATTATAGTACCATGTATTTTAGAATGTAATACTCCTATACTAACAATTAAAAAACCAAAGTTGATGAAAATTGGAAACCGTGTTACAGATTTGTCCAAGATTTAAGGGCTATAAATGATTATGTTATAAAACCACTCCCAATAGTACCATCTACAGCTACAATTATCTCCTCCATACCCAGTTGTGCACAATATTTCACAGTGGTAGACTTTTCTTTTTTTTTCCCCGTTCCCCATACATAAGGACTACCAAAAGATTTTTGCTTTCACCTGGCAGGGAAGAAGTTTCTGTTGGAACCGTTTGCCCCAAGGGTATTTCAAAAGTCCATTTCTCTTTTTGCAAATCCTAAATAATGATCTAGAAACTATCCATTTTAAAGACAGCAAATTAGTACATGACATTCTTTTAGCCTCTCCAAATTAAAAAAATTTGTCTTAGGAGATAGCAAGTTTCTTTTATGTGAATTATGTAAGAGAAGACATAAGATCTCTGAAACCAAGATGCAATGGTGTCTACAAAGAGTTGAATACCTAGGATTCATTCTATCTGGAGGTTCTAGGAGTTATTTCCCAAAATGTATAGCCAACATCCAAAAACTCAGAGCCACAAGAACCAAAAGACAGTTAAGAGCCATACTTGGGATGATGGGTTTCTGTAGACAAGGGATCCTTGGGTATAGCGAATTAACCAAATCTCACTAATTTAACCAAAAACACAGAACCAGAACCACTCAACTCAAATCAGAACATTTGCAAGCCATAACAAAACTTAAGGAAGCAATTCTTTGCGCATCAGCCCTTGGGATACCAGATTTTGAAAAACCGTTTATGTTATTTGTGCATGAGCATAAAGGGATAGCTTCAGGAGTGTTAATAAAGACCCTAGGACCAAATCACCATCCCATAGCATATTATAATGCAAACTAAACCCTATCGCAGTTGGTATCACTCCATGCTTGTGTGGCATTGCTGCCGCAGCACTATTGATACAGAAATCTGCAGATCTAGTTCTCAGGTATCCTTTAACAATCTTTTGCCCTCACCAAATAGAAGCCCTTATACTTAAATATTGTACTCAGGCTTTCCTGGATCAACATATAGCCAAATATGACATAATTCTTCTTGGGAATGAAAATATACAAATTAAAAGGTGTAGTGTGTTGAACCCAGCAACACTCGTCCCAACTTACCAACTAATGGAGAACCATTGCATGAATGCACAACAGTTGTAGAGTTAGCAGAATAACCAAGAAAAGATTTAAAAGACAGACCAATTGACAATCTTGATCTTGTGCTTTTTATTGATGGTTCTTCATATATGCAAAATAGGATATGGTACATGGTACATGGGTGCAGCAGTAGTAACATAATTTGAGACCTTACAGTATGCTCCTCTACCCAAGAATATGAGTGCTCAAGGGGCAGAGTTAGTGGCTCTTAACACACACTTGTAACTTAGCTGAAAGCAAGAGGGCTAATGTTATGAGTTCTCGATATGCCATGTGACCGGGTCAATTTGGAAACAGAGAGGGTTTATTACATCTGCAGGAAAACAGCTCATGTTGGGATTATAACAGAGCTACTGACAGCTATGTTAAACCTAAAGAATTGGCCATAATACATTGCAACAGTCATTCTTTTAGTAAAGATGCAATGTCTTAGGGTAATAATCAAGCTGATTTTGCAGCTAGGTACACAGCACAAAATGCACCAGCTTGCATAATGAGTTTGTCCATGATAGAGTCAACAGATCTTAAAAAAACATATTTGGACACTGAAATTCAGACATGCAAACAGAAATTTGGAGCTAGGGAAGACAATGGAATTTGGGTAGCATCCACAGGAAAGCCTATTTTACCAAAACATTTTTACAACTATCTATGTCAAGCTATCCATAATGTTAGAGGGAAATCAGAGAGAAAGCAGGAAGTGCCAAAGCAGAGGCAGAGATAGAATTCCAGAACTCTGGTGACAGTGACTCTGCTGGGACAGTTGGGTTTTGGACTTGCTCTCTGGAGTAAGAGACAGTATATGTGGACTTCTCCAACAAGCCTTTTACCTTCTAGGAAGTGGCTGAGTTTGGTTTAAACTCCACAGGTGGACTGTGTGAGTAAAATCCTTACTCCCCTTCGTATTGGAGCTATGCCTGCTACTGCTGTGATTCTAATGGACTCCTGCCAAACCCAGAGAACAACTGTTTGTGAGACATCTCCCTTTTTGATTCAGTGGACCTATGTATCTTCCAGCTTTTCCTTACTCAGTTACAACGGGGGGGGGGGGGGGGGGGGATATGGTGGTATTCTGGTTAGGAGATAGTACAGGTAGCTGGGATCTGTAGGTAGAGATTCAGTGTAGTAAAGATCTATTTAAACCTATTGGACTTTGGCGGGAAGAATTAGTGTTAATACCCAGGTAGATCATCCCACTCCCCCTTCCCCTACCTGTCCCAGTTTAAAATAAAACTCTGATTTACAACAGATTGGTAACTTGTCAGTTTCTCCCTGGAAGCCTTCCCAAACCCAGAATTCTGATAACTGGCAGTGAGGACTATTTCATCTAAGTGTCTAGAAAACCACCTAACCTTAACCTTACCTACTATATTTATTTTTTACTTCAATAAGGGTCATTTTGGGTCATAAGCTATCACTGATACAATAAAAAGAGTATGGATTACACCTGGGATGAGCACAAATGCTAATCAAGTCTCCCACACAAGCCGGGAGTAGACTGGGGGGGAGGGGGGCGTTGAGCAGAATTCTAAGGGATGTTTGGGGTCCTAGGAGGCAGGGGAAGGAAGAAGAGTCACAGACATGAGAAACAGAGACAAGAGAAGACTGGCCATAGGAAAGGAACAGCAAGGAGGCTGGTCAGGGTCAGATTGTGCAGGGAGAGCTTGTAAAGTCACCCAGAAGGGTTTCAAATAAGGAGTTTCGGGAGGAGAGACACTCTGGGAAGTTCTCTTTGGCAACTATGCCTGCCTCTGGAGGATATAATGGGCTAAAGGGAGAATAGCGTGCCAGAGTCCAAGTGTAGGCCTTTGGGAAGGTCCAAGTGAGACAAGAAGGTGGCAGCTGTGAGGAGAATTAAAAGGAAAAACAGGAGAGATGGAGGAGAAAGGACTAGATAGACCTGTGTATGTGGGCAAAGGAGAATGAGGATCACAAGCACTTACTGCTGGCTGAAGAGAGAGGGACACCCAGGGCAGATTTGATGGGGATGTCAAACAGCAAAGGAGGACAAAAGCAGCTGAACAAGAAGTAGAAGAATGAGGAGAGAGCAGGGTCCTAATAACCAGAGAGGAGAGAATGCCCAGGAAGGCTCCAAGCAGGGTTAGTGGTGTGAAGGTTTTGAAGAAAGGAGCAGATTCAGCCATTGATGACAACGACGACAGATGCTCTAGAGAGCTGTTTCAGACTAGTGGTGAGAGAGACTGCAGAGGCCTGGCCAGGGAGCAAGAGGACAAGTGGAGGCAGTGAAAATCTTTCTGGAGGTTGGCAGTGAAAGGGGGAGAACACATAGGACAGAATCTCAGAGGAGGGTTAAGATCAAGCAAAAAGGTTTGTGGAAAGCAACAAAATGATGATTCTAAAGGGAGAAAACCTTGAAGAGAGCTAGGTGTGGAAGACAACTGAGGGAACAAATGCTGAAGAAGGCGGGAAAGGAGGGGATCAAGGTCTTGGAGAGAAGGCCTCCCCTCAGAGCCTGAGGATATTGGCAAAGGACTTCAAGATGCAGAGGAGGGAAAGGAGCTCAGTGAAGCAGGAGTTCAGGCCCTGAGCCAGGAGGTGAGGGAAGGGGGCAAACAGTAGGAGGCTGAGGGCAGGAGAGGGCATGTTTTTACAAGATTTTGAAGCTACCTATGGATGCAATGACATACTATACATATAACTCTGGAAATCTAAGCATGTACTGGAATACTTGCCTCCCTAGGAGACTTTATAACAAGCTCCACCATTTGTTTCTCTGTGGAAATGGGGCATTCCATTCCCATGATCAATCTATCAACATTTATTAAGCACCTATGTGCCAGACCCTATGATACCAGGAGGCAAAGACAGGCCCTGCCCGCAAGGAGCTTACAGTCTAGTAGGAGAGAAAACATGTAGACAACTATACTATGTGCAAACAAGATAAGTGCAAGATAAAATTAAAATATTTAATAGAAGGAAGGCACCTGAAACCTCATGTTCTGATGAGACTTTAGCTGAGACTTAAAGGAAGCCAAGGAGGCTAATACTTAGAGGGGAGGGAGAGAGTATTTTGGGTGACAGCCAGAGGAAATTATAAGAGTTAATTAGTTAATTGGATTAATTAGAGAACAAGGATGATCATAAGAAGGTCTCCAGCTAAGAAAAGAGTTTCTAAGGTTCCTTTCAGCAGCCAGAGAATTCTGAGTAGGTCAGAGGTAGAGAATTCCCAGAGACCCTAGGAAAAACAGTTGGTCAATGGATCACTAAATCTCTAGATCTTCCTTGTTGAGAAAGGGTGTCTAGGGAGCTGCTTCTGAGCAATTTGGAACATTTGGTGGTAGATTACTTGGGAAACATCCTGATATCGAAGAAGGTTAGAAAAGTGACTGATAGACAGAAGAGTGGCTGTGCGGTTCTGTAGAACTCCACCAGAGGGGAGTAGAGAGCAACAACTAGGAGAGAGGCTGACTTTGAATCTCTCAGAGTGAATCCTCTGAGTCTGGAGAGAGAGAAAAAACTATATTGAATCTTAAAAGCTAAAATATAAGGAAAAGAGTTTAAGTGTAATATAATTATAATAGCTTAGTAAGATAGATTTATTTAATAGACAGAAAGAATAGTTAAGTTAGCCCTGAATTTCCAGAGAAGTCGCCTCATGAGAGACAGATTTGGGAATTGGGGTTTAATTAGATTTTTTTATATTAGGGTAAATAAAAATTTCCTACCTTTCTATTTTCCTTTTCCTATCCCCGTATCTTTCATAGTTTAAAAAATTTTTTTAATAAAATATAGCTTAAAATATAGTTTTAAAATGCATGTGTTTGTTTATTATTTTATATATTATATATATGTTATATATATATAAATCACAACTCTAATAAATAAATGAATAAAAATAAAAGTGTTTTTTATAACCAACCTCCAGTCAATTACCTCAACTGCTAACGAACCATCTCCTCAACTGCCAACAACTGAATCTCCATATTAGCTATATTCTATCAATATTTATTGACATCTATAAATACTAGGTCAATATTCCCCATGAAAAGTGGCAAATCAATGCTCCTCTACCAGGACAAGAAACTGCAAAGAGATACATCTAAAAGGACTTAATAGTCAAAATGATATTCAACAACATAAACCTAGGGAATGTGACCTAGGTTTTTACAAGAAAGATTCCTGGGTATATTAGGGATAGCTCAGTCCCACAGCCAATACTAAACATACTTTGTCTTACACTATTTGATATTTTAAAATTGACACCATTGGGGAGCTGTGGAATACTCTTCATTTTCATGATTACGGTGTTCATTTATTACATCCTAAATCTAAAAGCACTCCAGAGAAAGAAACAACAAAAAGAAAAGCAATTTGACATGCGCTTCGAATATCTAGAAAACATAATGAAGCAAGGAAAATTAATGGAGCAATATTTTCGAGAAACAAAATTAGAGAGGGAAACCAAGGAACTGAATAACAATATTGGAGGTTTTTTCCCACTACTAGAGGTCCCAGTACTAACCCCAGGGTACCAATTCATAAATGTTAGACATCATAAAGGATTTACACAAACACTTATATAGATAGCTTTAAGAAGGGAACTCCTTCATTTGAGGAAGAACCTGTGGCAGTTACCGAACAATTTTTTTTTTTAAACCCTTGTACTTCGGTGTATTGTCTTATAGATGGAAGATTGGTAAGGGTGGGCAATGGGGGTCAAGTGACTTGCCCAGGGTCACACAGCTGGGAAGTGGCTGAGGCTGGGTTTGAACCTAGGACCTCCTGTCTCTAGGCCTGACTCTCACTCCACTGAGCTATCCAGCTGCCCCCAGTTACCGAACAATTTGAGAAAATAGTTAAGCAATTTGATTCTGATTATCTCGATTTTGAAATTTTACTAGATGAATTATTGGCAAAGAGGGAGAAAGAAAAAATTGTTAGAGAAACTAGTGAATGGCCACTTGTAAATCCAAAATGAAAAATTAATTCTGAAGGAGGTTATGAACAACTGGTTAAAGCGAGGCAGGCAGTGATTAAAACAATGAGAGTGCTCTGATAGGCAAGGTAACTGGACTAAATTTGAGCAGGTGAGACAGGACAGTGGGAAGATACCTTCAGCTTTTATGGATAGGCTTATAGACCTAGGGGAAAGGTACATTGGACTTGACGTCTCCAAAGCATGTGATGTGAGGCACTAACATAGACAATTTGTTAAAAATACGTGTGTGGTGGTGAGAAATTACTTTAAACAACAATGCCCTGATTGAAATGAAATGGAATTAGATGAATTGAAATGTATAGCAAAATACATTTAAAATGCTGATAAGGACAAACATGAAGAAAAGAATAATGAGTTAGTTGAAGAACTGAGACAAGAGAAAAGATCTGAAAATAAAACTTAGCAAAGTAGAAAAACAGGGAAAAAAACCAAAACATAGCTACTGTCATAGGCAATACAATGCTCCACAAAGAAATTACAATGATCAGGGCCCAAGGTGCTACATGTGTGGCCATAGGGGTCATTTAATGAGAAATTGTAGATCCTGGGAATGAGTTTTCAGGCAAAATGGAGGCTACCTCTCAAATAATTTTAGAAACAATGGAAATTTTTATTGGGGAAACTGATACAACTATGGGTTTAGAAATGAAGGCAGGTACAACAACCGAGGCAATGCATACAATGGATTTAGGTACAAATATCAAGATATAAGAAATGGCTTTCCAAATGGCTATCCAAATGCATATAATTACCAGGGTGATAACCAGGCTGAGGTAATGCAAACGTATATAAGGAATGGTGAATGCCCAAAATATTCACAAATTGTCAGTGCTAATACTCAGAAGCAAGAATCCCAGAAAGCTCAATCATAAAAGTTTACTAGGGGAGGTGGAATTTAGATACTAAAAATGAAAGCTTTGAAATATGGAATTTGGGGATTGAAGCAAATAATCTAAGAGAGTGAAGGACAGTATAACAAATATAGGTTTCCTGATCCAGAAGTCTTAACACCAGTGGTGCCAGTGGTACTCTTCACTCTCCCCTGAAGAGTACAGAATCCCATGTCACATTGAAAATTGGAAATAGTATTTACAACTGCTTGCTGGACACGGGATCATCTAGATCTGTATTGATAAATTCCCCAGATGAACAGTACTATATGGTGGACTCTATGAAGGTTGTAGAAATTTCTGGGACACCTTTTGAGGTGAAAAAGCTGCCACTCAGGATGGTTTCTCTGGGTCCACTGAGTGTAGAGCATTCATTTTTATTGATGCCAAACTCCTCTGTATATCTTTTGGGAAGAAATTTATTGTGAAAATTGACAGCAACAATAGTGTGTACCCTAGCTGGTGATATTTCTCTGTAATTGCCAGAGGAATCACTAAATGTGTTCCCAGCATTATTCTTAGAAGATCATGAAATGCAAAAGACATAGATTTATGAAATTCCTACAGATATTCCAGAAGCATTGTGGGCCACATCATTTACAGATGTAAGTTTACTAAAATCAGCTTTGCCAGCAAAAATCACAACTAGAGGTGGTCTAGCTCCATCAATAAGACAGTATCCCTTGTCAAAAGAAGTCATAGAGGGCATAACACCAGTGACAGAGTCCTTGGTAAAGCAAAAGATTATAATCCCTTGCAAGTCTGAGTACAACACGCCAGTCCTGCCAATCAAGAAGCTTATAAGGCAAATGAGAAAACAGTTTATAGATTTGTGCAAGATCTCAGAGCCATAAACAACGATGTAGTAAAGAGGCATCCAGTAGTCCCCAGTTCATCAACAATAATTTCTTCAATACCAAGCAATGCAAGATATTTCACAGTGGTGGACCTATGTTCTACATTCTTTTCTATCCCAATTCACAAAGATTCCCAGAAGATTTGTGTTTATGTGGAAGGGCTCTCAATATATCTGATATGTCATCTTCCACAAGGGTTCATAGAAAGCCCTATGGTCTTCTCCCAAATTTTAACACAAGACCTGGCCAAAATAGACTTCCAAGAGAGCACACTTATCCACTTTGTTGATGACTTATTAGCTTCTCCCTTGGTTAAGGCATGTCAAAGGGATAGTAAACACCTTCTGCTAGAGTTATTTAAAAGGGAACATAAAATAACAAAAGCAAAAATACAGTAGTGCCTCCCTAAAGTAGAATATCTAAGATTTGTACTAGCAGAAGGGTCAAGATACATCTCAGAGAAAAGGATTGCAAACATTCAAAAATTAACAGCACCAAGAATAAAGAAGCAGCTAAGAGCCATATTGGGAACAACTGGGTTCTGTAGGCAGTGAATACCTTGTTATGGAGAGATCACCAAGCCCCTTACAGAACTAACAAGAGATACAGTAACGGAGCAACTGAAACTAAGTGCTGAACATCTAGCAGCAATAGCAAAATTGAAACAAGCCATCTTGTCAGCACCTGCATTGGGAATACCAAATTACAATAAGCCTTTTGTGTTGCATGTCCATGAAAGGAAAGCTGTTGCCTCTGGTGTGCTTGTACAGTCTGGGTCCACTGAAAAGGCCAAAAGCTTTCTATTCAGCTCAGCTAGATCCTATTGCAGCCGAAGCTCCTCTGTGCCGCAGAGGAGAAGCTATCACTGCTTTGTTAGTCACCAAAGCTGCAGACTTGGTATTAGTATGTCCACTTACAATTATGTGTATGTCCTCATGAAGTAGAAACATTGCTGCTGAGAAATGGAACCCAAGCTTTCTCAGATCAGTGATTAACTAGATATGAGATCACTCTGCCAGGCAATGACAACATCACATTAAAGAGATTCATATCCATAATCCTGCCACTCTATTGCCAGATTTGCCACCTAATGGAGAACCTCTACATGACTGAAAAAGTGGTACAAATTGCAGAAAGACCTCAGGAAAACTTATCTTGACACACCTTTAGACAATGCTGATCTCATACTTTTCACTGATGGCTCATCTTTCATAAAGGATGGCATACAGCACACCAGAGCTACTATGGTTACAGAGTTTGAAACAGTTTGGTATACAGCACTCCCATCAAATCTGAGTGTACAAGCAGCTGAGTTGATTGCCCTAAAATAAGCCTGTTTAATATCAAGGGATAAAGATGCTACAATCTACAAGGACTCTATGCATTTGGCATTTAGCACATCATGAGAAGTCTGGTTACAGTATGGGTTCTTAACATCTTTAGGAAAGAACCAATGCAAAGATCATTAATGAACTTTTAATTGCTCTGCAATTGCTAAGGAGGTTAGCTGTCGTTCACTGTCCAGTGTATACTGGGAATGCTGACTTTGTTGCAAGAGGGAACCATAGAGCAGATGTACAGCAAATCTCTCCTTCATAAGTGAAACAGATTTGGCAAAAGCTTATAATGAAAAAGAAGTTAAAAAGTGGAGATAAAATTTTAAAGCACAGCAAAAGAACAGTATTTGGATTGCATCTTATGGAAAGCCAATAATACCAAGAGCTTTTTACAGCCAAATCTGTCGAGCTATACACAGGAAAGGTCATTTTGGCACACAAACCATAGTGGATAGCTCCAGTATTACAAATATAGCTTGTAAGACCTGTTCATCTTGTCAAGTATGCCAACAGTACTACCAGTCTGTTTTCAGGCAAAAAGCATTTGGAAGAAGACCATTAGCTTTCACACCTTTTGAGCATTTGCAGATAGACTTCATATCGATGCCAAAAGCAGGAAACTAAATACTGCTTAGTTATAGTGGATCAATTGACAAGGTAGCCAGAAGTTTTTCCATCTAATAAGAATACTGCAAATTTTGTGGCAAAGGTGTTATTAAAAGAAATCATACCCAAATTTGGCCTGCCAGGAAGGATAGATTCTGACCAGGGGACACACTTCACTGATTCAGTATTATAACAAATATATGAAAAGTTAGGAATAACACCAAAATTTCATGTACCTTATTATCCACAGAGTTCTGGGCAAGTGGAAAGACTGAACAGAGAAATCAAGACCATGATAGGAAAGTTATGCACAGAAACACATTTAAAATGGCCAGAGGCTTTGCCTTTAGCCTTGTTTTACTTAAGAACCAGACCCAGAGGTGACCAGCACATTTCACCATATGAAATGATATTTGGTCACCCTCCATTATAATCTAAGACTTTCAGCCCTGTGTATAATTCCATGTTAGCAGAGTACATAAGAGTTACAAACAAGAATCAGAGAGTTGCAAAAATTAGGAACACTAGTGCAAGCAGACCCTATTGATTTCACACTGCATGATATAAACCCTGGTGATACAGTCTATATCAAAAACTTTAATAGAAAAGGATGTAGACAGCCTGCTTGGGAAGGGCTATATCAAGCTACACCAAGTGCTGTAAAAATAGGAGAAAAGTCAAGCTGGATTCATTGATCTCATGTAAAGAAAATTACAACAGTAGAAAATACTTCAGGAGAAGACGGTAATCTAGAATGAGATGAAGATCAACACAACAATGGCAGAACTGCAATGGACAAGGACAACCACAATGTCAATGGAACAAAGACTACTACCACACAACAATGACAACACAATTGGACAATGGTATTGCTAGACACTATTTCAAGGACATTGGACAAGGATCACTACAGTCAAGACTGAAGATTGAAGACAGGATTTAAGTTTTGAATCTTGTTACAACAGAGGTTTGTAAGCGAAGATATGTGGTAGGTATAAAGTTTAGGGTTTAAGAATAATTCTTATTAATATAATACCCAGAATGTTAAACAAGGATATTACAAAATTCTAACTAGCAAATAGTCTAGCTCGTTAAGCTAGATTTCTTACTCTGCCCTCTTTCTTATTTCTTTACTTCCACTCTTTCCCTCTATTTTATAAATAAACTGCTATAAAAGGCATTTGAGACTTGAGATATTTTAATTTCACAGACCACATTTCTCATTTATTTAAACCAACCTTACTTTTTTAACCCTTACATTCTGACAGACCATGAAGGTTATGACAGTAGCCCTCAATTTTCTTGACTTTTCCTTCACTTTGCTACTATCTCAAGTCAGCTTTTCTTTGTAGCTGGTTCTACAACCCACAGCTGCGAAATAAAGGTTAAGTCCAAACATTTTTTCTTTTTGTTTTCCTTAAAATAAATAGAACACAGTTGTTTTTATCTTAGGACAACTTTAAAGTATTATTTTTAGGCAGAATTTTGTTTTCTATAATAGTATAGGTGGAATAGTGTGTTATTTTGTTATTGCAATTGTTTGCATTTGAATTTTTGTAAATGTAATGTGATTTGCATTTTGCAGAATTTTCCTTACTTTCTCTTATTCTTTTTTCTGTCTCTCTCTAGCATAGTAAAATAGTTTAGATTAGTTTTAGAATAAGAAGAGTTAGGTGTTTGCTTCATTTGAGAAAGTCATGACAGACATTTCAATGAAGCATGGGAGGGGAGTGGATATAAGAGTTATTTAGTTAATTGGATTAATTAGAGAACAAGATTGATCATAAGGTCTCCAGCCAATTGCCTCAACTACTAATCCAATCATCTCCTCAACTGCCAACAACTGAATATCCATATTAGCTATATTTATCAGTATTTATTCATATCTATAAACACTAGGTCAATATTCCCCATAACAAAATAAAGGTCGGAGGATCTTTCTGTAGAACAGCCAGGAGGCCAGGGTCACTGGATGGAGATGAAGGTGTAACTAGCAGAGAAGAGGGGCAGGTTGTGAAGAGCTCTGAAGGCCAAATAGAGCATTTGGTAGTTGCTCCAGGAGAAAGCTATTTTGGTGGCTGAATAGAGGAAATTACAGAGGAGGGAAAGACTAGAGGCAAGTGGGCCAGCAATAGGCTACTCCAGTAGCATGAGGTGATGAGGGCCTGTGCCGGGGGTGGCAGTGCCAGAGGAGAGAAGCTACAGAACTGAAATTGATAGACTTCAGCAACAACCAACACCTATTACCAACCAACAGACACCCCTCAGCCTAAAGGCTGAGAGACTTGAATTCTAATTTAGCCTCAGATTCGTATAACTGTGTGACCCCAGAAAAGTCGCTTCTCCCACCTAATTCCAGGGTTGTTCTGAGGATCAGATGAGGTAATGTTTCCCAAGTGCTTAGCATATCACCTGGTACTACACAAATATTAGCTTCATTATCATCCTCATCACAGATGGATTGGCAAACCATTCTACGTGAAGCAGCAACGTCCTCTGAGCAAAAGCTGCCTGAGCTAGCTCCAGCCCTTGTCCCCCAGTGCCCCAGGCATGGCAGCACTCAGAATCCCAGCCCAAATTACCAGACCTGCATCCTTCCAGTGCCATAGCCATCACAAAAAGAAGGACTTTTGTCATTCTGTCTCCATGCATATGTCTTTGTCTCCTTAGCAACCACCACAAAGGACTCTCCCACCCACCCAAACTGATGTTCTCAAAACCCCAATCCTTGCCCCTACAGCAATGGGGGGCAGATTTCTCAATGGAAGTGATGTCAGAAGGCATGCTGCCACCCATCTAGGGTTGACTAGGCCCAGGGAAATTTCCCACATGCATTGTCTCCTCTACTTAGAAAAGAAGCTCCTTGAAACCAAGGACTTTCAGACCTTTCCCATACTATCCTTTATTCAATGCAGGAGCCACCCTTCACTTGGATGCCAAATGAGAGCCTGAGAAGACAAAAACGACCAGAAAGCCTAGAGCTGCCATGACCTCCATTCAGGAGCCTGGGCCCTTTCCTATTTTCATACAAATACTACTGAGCAGTTGAGAAGGGGCCACAAAACTGAACTGTAAATGGCCCAAATCCCAACTAGAATAAATCTACAATGACCTCTTTCACTGCATTCCCCCAAAATACCCACCTTTCATTCTGGGTATGGTCCATGTCAGACCTCAGCAGAGATAGGAGGTTTGTTCCTTCTTCATGTTCTCGGTGGCGCCGCTCCTGAAGCTTTTTCAGCTCCTCATGACTCTCTGCTACTTCACTATTTAAGGACAAGACTTTTTCCTTCAGCTGTTGGGAAGGAGACCCCAAAAGAAGAGATGAAATGAGGCATCATAGAAATGTACTGCTGTATGTTTCCCTCAGGAAAGATGTTTCCCCAAACACTGCCCTGAGGCGATCCTATTCCAGGCTCTCTTTCAGCACCACGGTCAGCTGATGAGGGCACTGACCACTGCCTGCCTGCCCCTCCCTCCCTCCCTCCCTCCCTCTCTCTCTCTCTCTCTCTCTCTCTCTCTCAACACTCCTCACAAACATGGAAGGGAGGACATGATTTGGGGAGTATGAGAACAGCTCTTAGTACTCTAGGACTGAGCTGGCTGGAATCACAGACCTCCCATCAGCCATTCCCTGCTTTCACACACCAGAACATTCCTATGCTAGTCCCAGGAAAAATTAATACTCTCTGGAAGTCCCAAAGGTGGTCAAAGAGCCCTAGATTGAAACCAGGCTTTCTGACTGCAAAGTCACTGTCATCCCTAAGTTGTCTTATATTGTCTTTTGTTTTTAAGTCATTTTTATATGCAGAGAAAAAAAGAATAAAAGCGTAATCAGAGAAACATTCCCCAACAACTGACCAGTATGCTCTTCTTCTTAGTAAATGAGCTAGCTATCTCTATACCTGACCAATAAATGGTGAAAGCCATACTTCAAAATAAACACCATTCCCAGAAAAACTCCAGGGGCTCTCCCAAGTACCACAGCAAAAAAAGAGCTTCCTGGTTTGGGGCAACTAGGCAGATACTTCCTAGCTGTGTGCAAGTCACCTTACCGCTACTGCCTAGTCCTTATAATAAAGCTCTTCTACCTTGGAACTATAAAAATGGGTTTTCAAACACATCTGGCATTTGTGCTAAAGGCATTTTCCCTACAGACAGCAGGTCAGATATATTGCTTGCAATTATGGAAAAAGGAAAGCTGAAAGACAGGACCTTGTTAACAAAGAAGGTTCATCTGGATACTGGACACAGCCAACAATGGGAGACAAAGGAGTGCAATTGCAGAGATCCCAGACACTTCCCCAGCACACAGCCTCATCTCTACTATTCACAAGCTGGGGTCCCTTGGCAAAACCCCTTTGGCACTTTTGTGTCAGACTCCTTACCACAAAGCCAAGGGGTGAGATAGAATTTCTCTTAAGGTCCCTGCCAGCTCTAACACTATGAATCTTGATCCCACAATTTCAACTCCATCTCCCTCTCATACCCTCAGCCCAGCTCTCCAAAGACAACAGCTGCGAGTGAAACCCAGGGATGCAGGTACAAATTCCAAGGGATTTTTTTTTAAACCCTTGTACTTCGGTGTATTGTCTCATAGGTGGATGATTGGCAAGGATGGGCAATGGGGGTCAAGTGACTTGCCCAGGGTCACACAGCTGGGAAGTGGCTGAGGCCGGGTTTGAACCTAGGACCTCCTGTCTCTAGGCCTGACTCTCACTCCACTGAGCTACCCAGCTGCCCTTCCAAGGGCTTTTTTTAACTATCTCCCAGTGCCCTTTGGAGCAGACACTGCCATGGAGGGCATCCTTCAAGCCAGAGGGCCTCAGAGACATTCAGTTCAAGATGGACACCTCACATGCTTCAGATGGGCCTATTCTGCTTAACACTTGGATTGCTTAGACTCGTGTGACCTGATCCATAGGAGCATTCTCTTGCCTCTACCAGATGGCTAGTCCATGAGCAACCACTCTTATTTCTGTCTTGGACCTATCTGCCCTATCTTTAGCCTCAGAGGATAGGATCAGCTGATGAGCTAAGCTCCCTGAAGACAGGGACCAAAGTCTCTACCACAGGGGCTGCCACAGGTTTCTGTCTAAGCAAACACGTATTCAGCTGAGATGTTTCCCACTATCTGAGGATCTTTTAGCAACTCCCCCCTTCACCCTTTGCTCCCCTCTTCAGTCCTGACCCTTTCACACAGGAACTGATCTCTTCTACCCAAAGTCTTGCAGTCTATACAATTCTTCCTGTCAACTGTGCTTTCTTTCCCTCCTCAGACAAAATCCTTCAAGCAGGAAGGAGTACAAGGGCCGCTTTCTCAGGCTACTCTTCAGGCTCTCTCTTTTCTAATCCTTCCAGGCCTCAGCTTTATGCTCTCAGCATCCCACTGAAATTCATGTTTCCAAAAAGATTTGTCTCCTTCAGGCCTCAATGAATCCTCTGCTGCACTGTCCTATGACAGTGGACCCTGTCAATCATTCTCACCTCCATTGGGACTCTTTTCCTCTTTGGCCTTTCCTCTGCCCCTAAAGTGGAAACAAAGGTCTCCCAAAGTTCAGTGCTCTGCTGCTCTCTGGCACCAACCAACCACCACCACCACCATCACGATCACTACAGAGATGACATACACTAAGAGATGCTGCAGAGCTGGCATTAAGAGATGTCACATAGTTGACACTGACGAGATGCTAGAGAGGTGAAATCGACAAGAGATGCTGCTGAAGTGACACCAACAAGAGACGCTGATGCTGTAGAGGTGAAATCGACAAAGAGATGCTGCCAAAGTGACACTGACAGGATCTGGAGGTGAGGCAGGGAGGAATCCAGGAGGACTCCCAGTTTGGGAGTCTGGGTGACAGGGAAGAGGAAAGTTGGGAAGGAGGGAGTCTGGAGAAGTGAATGAGCTCAGTTTTAAAGATGCTGAATTATAGACAACTCGGAGAAAGCCAGTTCAAGATGTCCAATAAGCAAGTGGAGAGGTGAGTGTGCAGGTAGGGAAGGAAGTTAAGATTCGCTAAGTAGATCTGAGAATCACTGGCCCAGAGAAGAATGAATTTGTGAGAGCTGATGAGCTCACCAAGGAAAATGACACCCAAAGCCAAAGAAAAGGGCCCAGGCCAGGATCCTAAGGAAGCCCTTCCGTTAGAGGGTGTGCCTGGAGAATTCAGCAAAGGAGACAGGAATGGTCAGAGAAGGAGGAGGAGAGCCAGGGAGAGGATACCAAGGAGGAGAGAGTGACCAGTGGGGATGAAGGCGAAGGAGAGGTCGAGGAAGGGGATTGAGAAATGGAAGAGAATACTGGTCCTTTTGGAGCAATGATGAGACTGGAAGTCAGACGTAGAAGGTAAAGAGGAGAGTGAGAGGGAAGGAAGAGAAGGAGCCTCTTGTAGACGGACTCCTCAGAAGCTGATCTGTCAAGAGGAAAAGATGTTCGGGTGAACTCCACACCCCCAGGCTGCCGTGCACAGGCAGGGCTGGATCTTTGTCCCTCTGGAAGGGTATCTTAAGTAGTTCAGGGGCCTCAAGACTGCCACTGAGGCCACAAGCTATCCCAATCTATCAATCCCAATCCCTGTCTTTTCTTTCTCAGGCAGATCCCATTTCTGTCCCAGCCTGGCCACCTTTCCAATCACCTGAGTTTAGAATGTGGACGTTACCCCCATCCCCTCACCCGGCTTTGGGTAAGGCCTTCATCACCACTCGGCTGGAATGTTTCCATAGCTGTGGGTCCGTGCCTCCCCATCCAGATCACTCCCAAAGAGGTCTTCCTAAAGCCTGGCTGTGACTGGAGGCATCAGCCTGTTTCCTTCATTTCAGGGACAAACCCTTCTGGCTCCTGCTCCTTCCTTGTTCTGAAGGACTTCTGCAAGGAGGACGCCTTCCCCAACTTTCACTTGCTGGCTGGCGCCTTCCCACCAGACTTCGCCTGAAGGCTTGCCATTGCCCCAGAATGGATTCTAGCACCAGATGCCTTGCCAATCCAACCAGTGCACAGTGGTACATGCATACCTGGAGAATGAGGCCGCTCTGCTCCTGCAGCTGCAAAGTCAGCACCTCCTCCTTTTGGCAAAGGGCCTGTGCCTTTTCTCTCTCAAGGGCCAACAGCTCCTCAGCTTCCCGTAAGGCAGCTCGCTTCTCAGTCTCCAGTTCATCCTGCACAAAAGGACAACAAAGGCCAGAGGCCAGATTCAGCCACAATAAGCCCCTCTTCCATCCTTCGCTGCGGCTCTCCTCTTTAGAGAGGCCCAGGGGGAAAGCAGGGCTGAGAGCTCAGGGAAGGAGAGGCAGCCCAGCAGGGTGCAGGGGCAAATCCCCCAACACTAACTCAGGTTTCTTCTTCTGGCCCACAAATCAACACCAAGGGAAGCACCTCAAAAATCAGAGACCCGTGGAAGAGATCAGAGAACCCTAGCAAGGAGCAGGGAAGTCATACAACACCACAGACAGTGTTGAAAGGAGTCCCAAGAAGTCACCCCCTTGCATTGTGGAGCTGAAGGGGAGGGAAAGGTACTGTCTGACGGCGAGTGGGCACACAGCAAAGCCTGTGCTACCTTGAGCTGGGCCATTTGCTGGGCCAGCATTACTTCTGACTGCCCTTTGAGCAGCTCCATCTCCTGCTGAAAGAGCAGCTCCCGCTGCCGCTTGGCCTCTTCGCTCTGTGCAGTCACTGCTCTGGCCTCTTCCTGCAAGAGCACAGGGATGGGAGAGAGAGAGAAGGCTTGTAACATGCCATCCCACCCACCCACCATTGCCTAGAGCAGCAGCAAGCAGCACCAAGATTCCCCACTTTCCTGGAGAGGCGCTTGTGAGGCCCCAAAGGAGGAAGGAAATGGCGGGGATGATCTGGGAAAGTGGGTGAGAATCCCAGCCTGACCACAAGCAAAGCCAGGAACCCCTGGGGGCAGGCCTGGGGCCCTGGCATTCTTGAAGCTCATTTTGGTCTCCAGGGCTGAAATTTCGACCCAGCTGTTCTGTGAAGGGAAGTGATGGCTAATAACCAAGCCAGGGCCCTGTGGAGCAATTAGAAGACAAGCAGAGAAGTTGGAACACAAGCCCTGATATCCCTTTTCAGAACCCTGCTCTAGAACGAGGCTGCTGAGCCTGGTCCGTCTTCCGAAGGGCCCTGATGACCCTGCAGCCTAAAATCATTGAAAATCAATGAAAAAAACCATCGAAGGCAGCCTAGCCATACCAGAGCTCCAACTGCATTTCAAGGCAGGGATCAACAAAACAATGTGCTGCTGGCTAAGAAACAGAAAGTGGATCGGGGTAGCAGACTGGGCACGAAGTACACAAATGACCACAGTAATATAGTGCTTGTTAAGCCCAAAGATGCCAGCTTTGGGAGCAAGAACTTGACATCTACAAATACTCCCAAGACAGCCAAAAGGCTTTAGTTTGGCAGAAACTAGGTAGAGACCAGCATGTCAAGATACAGCCAAAATGAGTACGTGATTTAGACGTAAAGGGTGATGCCATAAACAAATTCGGGGAAGTGGGGGGGGCACAAAAGAAAAATTTACCTGCCACGTCTATGGATAAGGGAAGAGTTTGTGACCAAATAAGAGAGATCAAGAATGGCAGGAAGTAGGACGGATACTTCTGATTACCTCAAATTAAAAAGGCTTTGCACAAACCAACTAATGCAGTCAAAATTAGAAGGAAAACAGGAAACGAAAAGGCAATTGGAGTTGCGAGATGGGAAGTTGGCAGAGTTGGAGACAGGCAACACCACAGAGACAGCCATTCAATTCATGGGAATTGAAAAGAGGGAGGAGAAGAGAGGACCCAGGACAGAATCTGAGGGACCCCCATGGGTAGAGGGTGAGACCTGGAGGAGAAGCCAGTCAAGGAGACAGGACAGTCAGAGAGGGAGGAGGAGACCTGGGGAAGAGGGCTGTCCCAAAACCTTGAGGGAAGAGGGCCCCAAAGAGGAGGAGTGACTGCAGAGATGTACGAGAGAAGGAGGACTCAGACAAGGTCACTGGATTTGGCAACAAAGAGACCACTTTTGGCTACTTTGGGAGAGGCAGGTTCAGAAGAAAGAAGAGTCAGAATGATAAGTACAGAAGGCTGTAAGGGCTTCAGAACAGACCAAGAGGGTAGAGGCCCCCCAGTAGAGCCTGAGGAGTTAGGTACAGAGGGCAGAAGTAACAGAGGAGCATGGTGGCCAGGGACGAATTCAAGGGCTGAGTAAGGCTCTCTTGGGGATGGGGAAAGACCAGACATAAGAGAAAGAGGGAAGGTACCAGAGGAAAGGGAAGGCAGAGTAGACCAACTCCTCTTCCTGCCCCAGAGCTCCAAGGACATGGCCCTGGAAGGAAACAGGTCACACGTAGTATCCGTACTCTACAGACAAGCAGAATTCCATGAGCAAAAACCATAACAAGATGGATGCAGAAACCTGGGGATGAAAGAGCTGACCTTACCTCATTCTCTCCAGGCCCACAGAGATTCGCAGGGGGCTTCGGGAGCCACGACTACTGCAACAAGGGAACATGCAGTCTGGGCTCAAAGAAGGATGGGAAGATGGAGAGTGGCTGGCCAAAACAGACAAGCCGTCAGCACGCTAGGGGCTGCCCCAGTGTCAGTGGAAAGAACAAACCCCCCAGGTCAAGTCTGGATACAGAAAAGAGATGAGAAAATGCCCATCCTTTGTCCAGAGCAAGGGACAGAGAGAGTACAGGCACTGATCGCCACTGCAGCCCCCATCAGACTCACTCCTAGGCTGGTTCTCTTTGCCAAGTGGCTTTTCTCCCTTTGGAGTCTGGTGTCAGGGACAGCTGGCTCCTTCATGAGGAGGGAGGGAGAATTCTTCTTTATAAAACGACAGTCACAGAAAAGCCAGAGAGAGCAATGCAAATTTCAGGAAGAAAAAGAAAGGATTCTTGCCAACTACGTCCTCCATAAAATGAGCTAAAATCAGAAGAAAAGGCCAAGAGGCCAAGAAGACCTCTTTCTTAACCTGCCAACTCTCTAAATGGTCCCCAGCAGAAATGAACCAAAATGATCTGGTCCCAGATATCCTAAAAAACAAAAGATTGGTCAATGGGAGACTTGAAAATTCAGAATTAGAGCAGGAGTGTAAGTCAGTGTTTGAAAAAGGCAAAACCATAAAACAGAAGAGAAAGGCATCGCCAGGAAAGAAAGATGGCTGGCCCAGCTGGGCCACCAAAGGACCGAAAACCTATCTGGGCCTGCACCCTCCACAAGGTTGGGCACTAAATGCTCAAGAAATAAAGGATCTAAAGGGAACAGCAAAGAGTCAGTGGATGAAGGCACCGTGGTTTACAAAATCATGAAGCTGAAAAACCCTCAAAAGACCCAGTAGCCAATTTCGTCACTTTTACACAGAAGAGGCGAGGCGGCTGTGAAAAGTAGAGCCAAAAAGGCAGGCGACAAAGAACACAGTCCAAGTTGTCTTCATCAACTCAAAGAAGGGAATCATTGGTCCAACAAGACTATGGAGAGGAGAGGGGCTTGGGAAATAGTTGAGGGCCCAGGGACACAAGGGTCATTGTGATGGGGCCTCCAGAGGCCACGCTGCTGGGCATTCTGCCTCTAATGCTTACCCATGACCACAATGACCATGGGCTGGCCTCAGGTTTCCTTGCCCTCATCCCCAGAGTTCCTCTATGTGATTCTGGGCAAGACTGACCCGATTTCACAGCCCATAAGATATCCAGATGAACAAGACCGCTCACACTTTAAACTGAAGTTTAAAGAAGGAGCCAAAGGCTTGCTTTCTTAGCCCATCCCACAAGGCTCACCTCCCGATCCCGCTCATGCTGGGCTCTCAGGCTGCCCAGTTCTGCTGTGTGGATGTCCTTGAGTTCCCCCAGGGCTCTGCGGTGCTGCTCCTCCATCCCGACCACTTCTTCCCTCAGTCTGTCCAAAGCTTTGTGGTGGTCTACCTCCAGCAAAGCCCTCTGCCTGTGAAGGGCCGCCTGCAAGTCCTCCTAGAAGAGGAACCATTGGGAAGAGAGCCTCAGCGACTGAGAACCGAAGCTGGCCCTCCAAGAGGAAAGAAGAAAGTGCTCACACTCTGAGATCGAATGTTCTTAAAAAGAAAAACGTCCTTTTTCAGGAGAGGAAACGCATGGAGCTTTTCGAGCTCATTCCATCCCTCACATGGCCTCTCCTTCCACCCCAAATAAGGCCTTCCTCCAAACTGGAGGCCAATTTCATGGGAACCTGACTACGTGAGAGGGGCAGCAGAGGGGCGACTGCTTCACTTCCCTCATCTCTGTGGCATCGCTCAGCGACCCCACAAAATACGTTCTCTTCGCTAAGAAGCTGGGCCGTCTGGGCCCCGGGTCCTCATTCCAGTCAGGTGCTCTTGGAAGCCCTGGTAGGAAAAGGGATGCAGTCAGAGCATCTCCCCAGAGTCTGTAGTCAAGGAGAGGAAAACTCAAAAGCATCTGTGGGGGAATTCATCCTAGCAACAAGCTACCAGTCGGCCCTGGGGGCTGGCCAATTCAATGAGAACGCAAGCTTCCTTATCGATTAGCTCTCTTAGACAACGGAAAAGAAAACCACCCGATTCCCCAATATTGCTGAATACTGTTCCAGAGGAGAGCTTGGGCAACTCTATCTAAAAGCAGTCACGTCCTTTGCAAAAGGTTCTCCTGTGTGTGTGAATCATCAGCTGAACCAGAGTAGGAGACACGGAAGTGAGGAGGAAAGGAAGTCTAGTCTACTTCTTTCGGATTGTTCATTTTAAATCCTCACCTTCCACCTTAGAGTTGATACTACGTTTGGGTTCCCAGGCAAAAGAGCAGTCAGGGCTAGACAGTGGGAGTTAAGGGACTGCACAGGGTCACACGGCTAGGAAGTGTCAGAGGCCACATTTGAACCCAAGACCTCTCATCTCTAGGTGTGGCTCTCCACTGAGTGAGCCACCCAGCTGCCCCGTTAGTCTTTTTCTAAATGGGGAACAAAGCATGGTTCCATTCCGAGTTTCAGAAGTGAAAAAGGAAAAGGGGGAGATCATCGTTTTCCTCCTCCCACCAGCATAATGCCTGGGTCACCCAGAAGCACCATTTTTCATGTGCAGACAAGCCTTCTTGGGTGGACTTGGGCATGAGCGCTACAAGCCGGGGCAGTTTAGACTTCCAACCTCTCTCCAAAGAACAGGCTGCTTTGAAAACTCGAGCCCACTCGGGCCCCTTGTTTTCTCACTGGCCCAGCCTGGGTCACAATGTGGCCCAATTCCCTCCCACCTCCCTTACAATAAGCAGCTTAGAACAAGCCAGGCCAGGTTCCCAGAATGAAGGGGCAGCCTGAGCTCTACCTCTCACAACAAGCTCAACGTGCAGGCCGGCCAGAGCCGCCCAGGTGGGCTGAGATGGAGCTTGGCAGTGCCCGCCGGCAGGTGCCCTCCCAGCAAGCACTCACCTGATGGGCATCTTGCAGCTGGGCAGTCAGAGCTTTTAGTTTCTCAATGTGTCCAGCGGTCATTTCAATCTTGAGGCTCTCTTGGGCCTGCTGTAGCTCCTGCTGGTGCTTCTCTGCCTCCTGAGCCAACAGCTCCTTGTACTCAGTGTCCTTCTCCCTCAGCTGCTCCTCAAGCCTCCCCTGCAGTTGTTCCAACTCACGGCTGTGTTCCTCCTGGATGGTCTGAATCTCAGACAGGTAACAGGACTCCAGAGAATCCAGATTTGACAAGTGCTTGGCCTCCAGTCCACTTGTTTCTGAAGCATGCTGGGCCTGCAGCTCAGCCTCTCGGGCTTCCACTTGGGCCCGGTGTTGGGCCTGCAGCTCAGCCACATGGGTTTCCAGCTGGGCCTGCAGCTCGGCCTCACGGGCTTCCAACTGGGCCCGGTGCTGGGCCTGCAGCTCAGCCTCATGGGCTTCTAGCTGGGCCTGGTGCTGGTTCTGTAAGGAAGCTCGAAGGGCATCCATCTCCTCACTTTGCTGGCTCTGCAGCTCAGCGGTCAGGGCCTCGGTCTGCTGTCTGTGCTTCTCCTGAAGCTGCTGACTCTGTATCTGGAGTTCACTGGCATGTTTGTCCTGCAGCTCCTGGAGGAGAGCATCTTGTCTTTCGGTGGCTTTCTGCATCATCTCTTTCTGCTCTTCCAAGAATCTACATCAGGTTAAAAAGACACATTATCTGGTGCAAAATGGCTGCCCTAAATCACCCAGAATGCTGTCACCTCCTTGTCAGAGGACTCCTAGCTTAGGTACAAGGCCGGGTCGGGGCCTGTTTCAGTCCTGTGCTCAGATTCGCACCCAGGGCACTAGGCCTTGACCTGAGGGCTTCTGGACTCCAGGCCTGACTTCACTGGACCCATATCCTCCTTACGCCCAAGAGCTCTCCAATCTCCAAGCTCTAGAGTGCCCTCTCCATACTAACCTCGTTTTGTGACACCTTTAAAGACTCCCAGGTGGCCTCAGACCCTTCCTAGCTGTGTGACCCTGGGTGAGTCACTTGGCCCCCACTGCCTAGCCCTTAGCACCTTTCTACCTTGGAGCCAATACCCAGTACTGGTTCAAAGTCAGAGGAAGCATGGGTTAAATAAAAGAGAAATAAATCAATAAAACAAAGATGCTATTGGAATAGGATTTGGGCCATAATCTAAAAAGGGCATCACAGAGGAAACGGCTCTAAGGCAGGGATTTGGAAAAGGTCTCTGAGGAGCCAAGAGAGGCCGCCCCAAGTTTCCAGACAATCCTGGCCCACTCTGCTGTTGGGGGAGGGAGCCTACTACACCCTGGACACTGGCCAGCACTTTACGAATGCTCTTTCATTTGACTCTCCCAACAACCTCACATGTACACTCTTGGACAACCAAGGACATAGGTGTTGGAGGCCGAACTCGAACCCAGGTCTTCTCGATTCCAGGCCCAGTACTCCCTAGCCAGAATTAGTGGGAGTGGGCCTATGGAACCCAGGGCAGGGACAAGCACATTAGGACTGGTTGAAAAGATGCCCAGAAAAGGGACAGAACTTCCATTGGTGATAAATGCCAAAATGGAGCTTGCTGAGCCCCAGTCCTGGTCACACACACACACACACACACACACACACACACACCCTTGAGGAAGAGAGGGCACCTGCCTTCTACGCTGACCCACACTGACAACACCCCCCCCCCCCCGATGCCCCAAGCACTGGTGTTAGAAGCCTCTGATGTGTTTCTATTTTCCCAACTCAGTTAGAAGAAAAGTCATTTGGGCATTTAAGAGGGCAGCTCCAGAGACCAGCTCGGTCCGAGGATGCCAGGCCCACGCGCGGGCACTGCAAACCGATTCTCAGGGCTTTGGAGTAACAGGACCAGCAGACCATCTGCGGAGCAGCCACAAAGGAAAGGCTGGCTCGGGGGGCCATCTTATGAAGAAATGTAAGAAGTGGCTGCTTTCAAGTAGAGGGTCTACTAACGGATGGTGATTCAGGGATGTCCTGCTTGCCTCCGGGGAAACTAACCCCCAAAGTCTACTGACTAAACCCAAAAGGCGCCCTTCCTCCCCGAGCCCACAGGAAAACAGGAAAGGGAACGGGAAGAGGATGGAGAAGGGCAGGGAGAGGTCCACAGAAGTCAGCTGGCGCAGACTGTCCAGACAAGGCACAGGCCAAAAGCCAAGCCGAAAGCCAAAGGCAGAGCTCCAGTTGGTCCTTCCGCTCTCTTGGAGCCTCAGAACCAGCGGCCTCCTCTCAGGACTCTAAAGCCTCTAACTGCCAGAAGTCTTCAGGGAACTTTTGCATCTTTGCATTACAGGATCTGCGGAAACAAGGGTCTGCCTCTGCAGGGACAGATCGTACCCGAGGACCCCCCCGCCCCGGGCCTCAGAGTCCCCCACCTGGCCCGGCTCGCCTGCAGCTCCAAGGCACATTCCTCCCGAAGCCGGCGGGTGGCCTCCTCTCGGACCCAAGCCTCCCCCAGGGACGTCTCCAGCCTCGCAATGTCCGCTGCCTGCCGATCGCGCAGCTGCTCCAGCTCCGCCACGCGAGCCTCCAGCGCCCGTCGTAGGGCCTGCCGCTCCTGCTCAGCCTTGCCGTTTAGCTCGAGGGCTAGTGCGGCCAAGCTCTCCTCGCTCTGGACCCTCCACGCGTCCTCTCTGCCCCGGTCCTTCTGGATCATTTGCCGAACCTCTTCCTTCATTCTCTCGATCTCTGTCTGGTGGTCCTCGACAAGCCTGCGTCTCATCTGCCAAGAGGAATCAGGCCCGTTGGGGAAGGGCACCCCCGGCCAGGGCCTCGCAGCTCTGGGAAGAGCGGACCACTTAGGACCATCGTCCCCAGAGGGAGGATCCATGAGAGCCCGCCGGCTCCCGCAGCCCCCCAGCCTGCCACAGACACTCACTTTCTCAGCTTCCTCCTTCAGGCAGCTCTCCTGTTGCACCTTCTCCAGCAGTTCCCTATTTTCCCTCTTTGCAAGGTCCACTTGGTCCCGAAGTTGTGAGATCAGCTCCTCCTCAGACTGAAGCTGGGCCACTCTGGCCAGGTGATCGTCTTCTAGGACCAAGACCCTCTCTGCTACCTCTGCCTCCACCTGGCGGGCAGCAAGCTGAGCACACTGCAAGTGCAGCTTGGTGATGTCTGCGGGGAGCAAAGACAGCCAGCTTGTGGCGGAGCATCCCCTGCAGCCCCCCAGCATCGCCTGGGCCCAGGAGAGGGACCTAGACAGGGTCGGGAGTTTGGTTTGTCCAGACGTCCAGCCTGTGTCCCCTCCCCATACCTTCTGGAATCCCGCTCTTCCCTCCCTTCTCCCGGGAGCCTTCCCTGAGGGCCTCAGCTACGCCCCTCATCTGTGCCTTAGGTTTCCCAGCAAGCCGAACCCCACCCCAAATGATACTTGTCAGGGGGCACATCACCCCAGGGGGAGCTCCAGGTAAGAGGGTCGTGCCCATTCAGTGGAAAGGCCTGAACTGGCTGGACTAGACTAGGCTGGCTTGGAGCAAAGCAGATGGACCCTGGGTCCTCTGGCCTGGACTACACCAGACGCTGGGCCTGAGGGGGCCAGGCCTTCCGGGGAGGAGTTTCTCTCCAGGATCCCAAAGAACAGGGCCAGTGAAGGAGAGAGTGCCAACCCTCTCGGAGCAGCCTTGTGACTCGGGTAGGGACGCCTCCTCCAGGGCTTCCTCTGCCTCGTCCTTACTCCCCCCGGCTGGACCTTTAAGAAGGCGGCCAGAAGCCGGGGGGAGGCAGCGCTGTTCCCTGCCCATTACAGTCCTTCCTGCCTTCTTTGCCCACGTGCTGACAAATCAGATGCCTGGGGCAGGCCAGCCACAGAGCTGGAGGCCAGTTGGGGGGCCGGAGCCGACAAGCCACAGCCAAGGGCCGGCACCTTTCCTGTGTTCCTCGGAGAGTCCACCACGCAGCTGGTCCAGTTGTAGCTGGTGCTGTTGCTTCAAGTTCTCCACGTGGGCGGCGTGCTTCTCAGAGAGGTCTGCCTTCACTTTCCGGACCTCCTCCTCGTGATGCGCCCGCAGAGAGGCCTCTAATGTGGCCGATTCCTCCCTGTGTTTCTCTTCGAGCTGCAGCCTCAAGTGAGCAATCCCATCCTGGAAGAGAGAGGACAAGGGCGCTGGAGCGACAGCCTGCCACCCACGGCTCTGCCCTGCACTGATCGTGGCATGTGCTCAACAGGGCTGAGGGCCTGGGAGGGCAAAGGGGAGCCCAGGGGGTGCTGAGGGAACAAGGAGCCATCCAGGATCACGGGTACACAAAGTAGCACCAGGGGCTCCAGAAGGGCAGAGGCCTTCCCCGGGAGCTGGGGGCGGCATCACCCTATCTTACTTGAGGTGAGAGCAGAGCTCAGGACCACCCTCCTGGTACTTGGAAGGCAGCCACGATGCTGCCTATTTCCAAGGGCCTTTCATAGGCCTGGCCTTCCCTATCCCTAGCAGGGAGAACCTCGGCCACTATCCCACGGTGCCCTCCTCGCCTCCAAACCTGCCAAACCCTGGCTTTCTCGGCCAAGCACCCAGCTCTGTGGGAGCCTCAAAGGTTCCCAAGGTGCCTTCCACCCTGCGGCCCGGGAGAGGCACAACCGTGGGGACCACCAGCTCTTTTAAGAAGGCCCAAATTGCAGCTTCGGGAGGTGAGCAGGAGGCCGCGCTGACACGCCTTGTCAGGGCCCCGGGCCGTGGGCATCTTCTACCTGGCCTCTTCTATTTCCCCAAGAGCCTCGGGGCCCATGTACGACATCAGCAAATGCTCCCAGCCATCAGTAATGGTAACAAGGGAGCCTTCGTAGGGCACCTCAAGGTCGGCCAAGCATCATACAAACAGGACCTTTTTTACCCCCGTGACTATGACCTTTATCCAGATGAGGAAACGCGGGCAGGAGGGGACCCAGCTGGCCAACAAATGTCTGATGTTGGCTTTGAGCCACCCAGCCTCCTGTTCACCACAGCAGCAGCTCCCCCAAAGCCCAGACCCCAGGAGCCTCCACACTGGGAGTGGCCTTCCCTTGGGAGAAGACGATGCCATCCCGCCTCCATCCACGCTAGAAGAGCGAGGAGGACTTGGCACAAGCTCTGTCCCTCACAAGGCCCTGACAGAGCCAACAGAACCACAGCCACTGGCACACCAGAAAGACTGATGACTCAGACGGTCCAGCCAAGTGGCAAAGCACCCCTGGGCCCAGGCCTGCACTCAGCCAGCCTCCACAAGGAATATGAGGTGAGAGAAACCCCTCAGCTCCCCGATCTCAATTCCAGGAAGAGGCCTGTGGACAGGACTGGGCGGCACCTCCCCAGCCCCAAAGATGCCCTGCTCCCACAGCCTCTCAAGGACTCCACTGGCCTCTGCAAAGCTTTCAGCAGATCCCTGCCCCCCCCAGGACCTGGCCCAGAGCCCAGCCCTTGGCTTCTCCCCGTTTCAGGTACCAGCCCCTCAGCCCCTCACCTTGTGCTGCTCCAGCTGAAGTATTAGCTGTTCCAGATGGGCTTTTCTCTCCATTTCGGCCTCCTCTTCCACAAAGCCAGCACACAAACTACAACAGGAGAGAGAAGAATGAAGCAGAGAGTCCTCTGCCCCCCCCCATGGGTGGTCTCCCGGCCGGCCCCATTTGCTTGTGTGGCCTTCTCAGATGCTAGAAAAAAAACATCCTCCTGATTTCTGGGATTCTGCTTAGCTGGAGGGACTTGGCATCCTCTATGGCTCTGAGCAACATGGGATTCAGAAGAAGGCTAAGAGCCCAGAAGTCTGCCGGGGGAGCCAGGCCCAGGAGGATTGGGGCTCAGCCGTCGGGGCCCCCTCCATGGTCAGATTGCCAGCAACGGCCCCAGAGGCAGGGCACCCAGGGGGCCCCGGACTACCTGATGTCTGCAGAGTCGAGGAAGGAGTCCTCACGGACCTCCCGCAGCCTCTGCTGGAGCAGGTGCAGGTCCTCACGGTAGCTCTCCTCGGCATCGCGCAGCTTCTGCTCAAAGTAGACCCGCAGCTGCTCTAGTTCGGCCTCGTGCTCACTTCGCCACTGCCGCTGCCGCTGCTCAAAGCCGTGCTTCAGGCGCTCCAACTCCTCCACATGGGACGTTCGGGCCACGAGCTGTTCCTTCAGTTCTAGAACAGGAGGGTCCTCGGTCACACGGAAGCTGGAGCCAGTGTGCTTCAGGGCAGGGAGGATGAACATCCCACACACTGCCACTGCTGCCAACTCAAGACACCGGCCCTCGCCCACAGCGGCAGCAGGTGCCACACCACCAGGGACACCAAGAGGGCTGGCGTGGGTGGCGTGGAGAAGGGACCTCAAGGGGCCTGGAGCATCTGGGCGCTCCCTTCCCTGCTCAGTTAGGCTTCCTGAGCTCAAGGGAGGCTCCAGGCCTCATCTCTGCCTCTCTTTAAGAGCCCAGCTATGGGCCTCTGTGATAAGGAGATTAAATCTACCTTGCCCATTCTTAAATCTAATCACCAAAAGTATAAACAACTACACTTAACTCACAAGTTGGGAGCTCTGTGACCTATGTGTGCTAGAGTGACAAATCAAAAATTACAGACTGTCTCCTGGGCAGTCCTAAGAAAAGCATCTGTTGTGATTGGACACGTAAACTAGGAGGAAGGCACAGGAAGTGACGCAAAAGAAGCCCCTTTAAAAGAGAGTTCAGTGAGTTCAGCTTCCCTCTTCTGGTTCGTGTCTTGGATCTGAAGCTTCTTCTTCTTGTTTGTGGCTTGGACCTGGAGTAGCACTGGACCTGGGACCCTGAGACCTTGGTGAGACTATTCTTAAACCTTTCTCTTAGAACTACACATGGTGAGTGAAGAAGGCTGACTACCTTAGCCTCCAGAGGGGCCCTTGCTTAAGAGAAGCCCTCGTGACTAAACCTCTTGTTAATTGACTTTTAGGCTCTCTGGCTGGGCCTCTGGAGCCCTGCTAGAGTAAAGCCCAGACTTGAATACAAATCTAGTTCGTTAAGTTAGATCTCTACCCTTTTCTTATCTCTATACTCCCACTCTCTCCTGTATTTTGTAAATAAATTACTAAAATCATTTTAAGAATTGGTATTTATTCAGTTCCTTGGCAACCACACCTTTAAATATTAATATATCCAATCAAAAACCCCTTTTCCCTCTTACACCTCCACTCTGGCCTCCCTTAGCCACTGGCACCCCCTTCTTTCTAGCCTTTCCTCACTCGGTCTCTTTCCAGCAGACACCTTTGAATAATCTCCAGATTCTTGTTCCAGGTCCTCTTCCCTTCTGTCTGTGCACAACTGCCTGGTGATCTCAGCAGCTCCCCTGGACTAGAATAATGACCATCAGGGTATCTAGGCAAGCAGTGCATAGAGCACAGGTCTAGAGTTCAAATTCAGCCTCAGATGTGTACTGCTGGGGTGACCCTGGGGAAGTCACTTAACCCTGTTGGTGTCAGCTTCATTATCTGTCAAATGAGCCAGAGAAGGAAATGGCCGACCTCTCCAGTATCTCTGCCAAGGAAAACCCAGATGGGGTCACAAAGAGTCACATGCAACCAAACACCTGAGCAAATGCATGCTGACAATGCTTCCATCTACCTTTCTTCCCTGGCCTCCGTGCTGCCCTGTGGTCTCATGTCTCCACTGGACGAATGTCCAGTAGACGACCCCTCCCCGCTGTCCTTACCTATGCCTTACCCCTTCCCCAGTGCTGGTTGGTGCCTAAGCCAGTCACATCTGTCTGGTGCTCCCCCACCTGGGCTAAGGTAAAAGTATGTCTTAGGACCTCCCCACTCTGGGCCATTCCACCGCAATATTCTCTTCTTCAATCAGCTCTACTGGCAGCCAATGGCCTCTGGGATCCAACAGAAAACCCTCTGCTTGGCCTTCAAAGCCTAACCCCCTTTGCCTGGTCCTTCTTACTCTTCTGCCAGAGATTCTGTACAGATTGGAAGACAGAAGATAACACTTTAAAAACACAAGAATCTCCATGGTGCTGATCGGGCCGTTCCCATTAGCTAGCAATCACCTCTAGAGGTTTTTTGTCTCTAGGACAAAATCTCAACCCATTTATGAACGCCCTTCATGGCCTGAACCCCTGTTCAACCTTGGCGCACACAGCCACCCTTCTTCCCCACGCCTGAGCCTTCCCACACACCAGGAATCAGTCTGCCTGTTTCCTCAGCCACAAAAAAATCCCACCCAATCTCCATCCAGCAGGAATTCTTCCTCCCTCCCTCCCAAAGCACCTTCTAGTTATTCCGTAACCACTTGTCAAGAAAGGAGCAGGCAGGGCAGCCAGAAGAGAGCTGGAGTCCAGGCCCACTTCGGACATTTCTGGCTAGGTGACCCTGAAGAAGTCACTTACTCCCTCGATGCTCTGACCCCGCATCAACAGAGGGAGCGAGCTCCCCACAGCAATGAAAGCCCAGGTTCAGGCCTTCTCTCTCTCCCAACACCCTCGCTATCCGCCCTGATGGAAGGCAAGTTTCTGAGGGCACACAGGAGGCCTCAATGCTGGGGGGCTGTGAAGACCCCATGATTTTGGCACGTACCATTCAGCTCCTGGCGATTGGCCCGTGTGGAATCGAGCTGAGACCACAGTTGCTGGATCTCTTCGTGAGACTGCACCTTCAGTTCTTCATAGGAGGCTTGAAGTGTGTCCAGCTGCGCAGAAGGGGAACATTACCCATCAGACAAGGCTATTCTGGCCTCCAGGAAGCCAATGGTGGCTTTGCTCCTGACTCGAGGACAGGTTTCAGACCCCGGGATGCAGGGGAGCTGCCTAGAGGCTTGAATGGGCCGGGTGCTTCCGGGAGGGGCCCCTCAGACAGATGGCAGAGCAGCAGCCCAACGGGCAGGGCACTGCCCTCCCTCAACACAAACTTCCTCAGCCACAAGCCAGGGTGGCAACACCTGCTGTGGTAGTGTCGGGGAGCTCAGAGGAGAAGAATGCACACTCAAGGCACAAGTAAACTGCTCACACGCACACACATGCTCATGAGCTGTTCGGGTCCCCAATACCGATGCCAAGTGGGCAGAGGGTCATCCCCGGGAGAAGCAGGCCTCCTCGAAGGTGACGGACGGCAGAATGCCAGGATGTGATCACCACCCCAAACCAAGAGGGTTTCCAGGGAACCCTGCCTGGGCACCCACCTCTCTCTGCTTTTCTTGGAATTTCAGGTTCGCGTCTTCCAAATACTGGTCATGCTGAAGCTGCAGCTCTTGGCGAAGGTCCTGCAGCGCCACCTGGTGCTGGGCTCTCAGGCTCCTGAGAGTGGCTGGAAGAGAAGCAGCTGGGGGTTGAGGCTCCAGTGGACAGGATGGACCTGCTGCCCCCAAGGGAGCTCAGTCAGAGAGGAAGGTGGCTGGACCCTCCTTCAAAGGCAGAAAGGCAGCCCCCTTCCTTGCTCATCCGTAGCCCTGGACACCGGGCCTTATTCCCATCCCTGGATCCTCCCTCAAAGACACCCCGGGAGACAGGTCGAGGCCGGACATGCCATCAGGTCTTCCTGACGGGGGCACCACACGCACCAGGACTAATGAGGGCTCCAGGGAATCCTCCTCCAAGCCTTCAGGGGCCCCAGAAGCCCCTTACCTTCAGCCTGGGCCTTGTCATGGCCCATCTTCTCGAGCTCTGCCTTCTGCTCGGCCAGTTGGGCCCTCAGAGCCTCGCGCGTGCTCTCCATTTCTGCCTGGTGCTTCGTGGACAGCTCTTCCTGCAACCTCCTCAAGGAAGAGTCCCTCTCCGAGGCCCAGTCTCCCCGGAGAGTCTGGGAAAACAGCAAAGACAGATCACAGGCCCTTCTGGCACACCCCTGCATGGTCCCAGGTCCAGGGAAAGGAGGGAGAGGAGACCAGCAGGGGGCGATCATGGAACCCCTCCCAGGCTGGCAAAGGGCTCACTACATCTTGGGGCGTCAGATCCTCACCCCCACGCAGCAGTCAAGACGTTGGTGAGCCCTCGCTTGACAGGAAAGGGAAGAAACCCACCTGAGTCCTCGAGTCACTAAGCTTGTGTAGGGGGAGCCCCACTCCTGTACCCTACCACCCCCAGACCAACCCTGACAAAAAGCAAACCACGCCCACCCAAGGCAGCATGGGATACCTCCAACGTCTGGGCCTGTGTCTCCACTTCTAATTCCAGCTTTTTTTCCAAGTCGGCTGAAATAGAAAAGAGGGCCCACCCTGAACCCAAAGGAGCTTTACAACAGCCCCAGGCACCAGACTTGCCCAGGCCTCAGTCAAGTGCTTCCAGGGTGCCAGCAATCCTGTCCCTCAACTATGGGGGGGTGCAGCCCCAGTGTTGGGGGAGCCAGAAGGAGGACATGGCCACGGTGGGGCCTCCAGCATCAGAACTATGCCCGCTGGTCCCCAGGGGCAGGCCAGAGGGCACCGGAGGCCAAGCCATACATTCAAGCTGCCAACACTGAGGGAAGCCAAAAGCACACGGTCCTCAGAGGTGCGCGGAAAGATTCTGGGTGATTTTCAGACCTTTCTTCATGAGCTCCACACGGCAACCACGTCCCGTCTAGGGGAGCCGAACGAAGAAACCTTTGAAAAATCACCTGCACCTGGTCAAGGCTTCCACGCACAAGGAGAGTCTGGCCCAAAGAATCTCGCCCCCAAAGGTTTGCAAGAAAACAGGCCCAGCCTGCTATGTTGTACCAAGACCCAGCCGGCCTGGATGTGCTACTTGGCCCCAGCAAGGGTAATGGGCACCAAAGGGGCCGAGAGAGCTGAGGCCTGGCAGCCACCTCAGCCACAACCACGTGGAGCCAGGGGCACCTCTCTGACCGAGAATGACACCCTCAGGAGGAACCCCAGGGAGGACCCTTCTCCAAAGGTGGTGTGGGGACCCCAACAGGTCTCCCCTGGGGGCTCCTGAGAAATAATGGGAAGACCTAAATATTAATCAATGTAACCCACAAAAGCTTTGGGGAACCCTCACTCATTCTTAAGAGCTTAAAGGAGTCCTGAGACCCTGGGCTGCTCCCAGCTCCCAGCCACCCCATTCCCCGAGCTGGTTCCAGCCCTCCTGGGCCCTCACTTTCCAAAGGAAGGAACAGAGGCTCCAGGCCTCGCCCCAAGTTAGCTGCACAACACAGACTAGAGTCCAAGGAGCCCACACCAGCTGTGATCTTGGCAAACACTTAGAAGGATGCTTCTCCTGGCCACGAGGAGTACCAGGGCCCCAACCTCGTAAAACCACATTCCGAGGTGACACCAGAATTCGGAGTTTCCTCTCCGCATCTTATTACAGCTCCAGCATTGGCCGTTCAACCCAGATTCTTTTTTGTAGAGCATCCCCCCACCCCAAGGGTCTAGCCTCCTCTTCCTCTCAGGCCTCGGTGCTGCGATGACCATCCAAGCCATTTGGACTCACTGACCCTGCTCGCCTGTCCCAGGTCCTTCTTGCCCACCACTTGGGGGCCCCCTTTCTCTCAAAGTGTCAGCGGTCTCAAATGCCACCTCAGGGGAGGCTCTCTTTTCTCAGTCTTCCCTGCCCTGCCTTCTCTCCATCCAGATACAGCTCTAGGGTGCTTGGTTCCCTGGGCTCCAGGGCCAGCATGCCTGCTCTCTCTGGATCTCTCTGGGTCTCTCTGTCCCCTTCTCTGACGACGGCTTCATTCTCAACCTCTATCACGGGGTCATAATGGATCTCCTACCTCTAAGCAGCTGCGGTCCCTCAACCATCTGTCCAAGGACTTCCCGGCTGCTTGCTGCACACACCTTCCTGGGCGATAGCATCCCCTCCCAAGGGTCCGAGCATCAGCTCAAGGCAGAGAGCCCTCCAGATTAGCATCAAGGCCTATGAACACTTTGGTGCCAGGCCTGCTGCTCAGAGCCCCCACCCCAGGGGCAAGGCCCTCCCTCTGCCAAGGGCTCGTCACACCTTCTCACCACTTAGAAGGGGTCCTTGAGAGCAGCCTCAGGAGCACTGAGGTGAAGCAATTTGCTCTGAGTCAGGGCCAGCCCATGTCCCAGGCCCTGAGGCTGAGGCCGGTTCTCTCTCTACTGGGCTACACTATCCCATAGACGTATGCCCACGGGGTCAGATTTATCCCTCAAATGGACTCTAGAACAGAGCTAATAACCCAACTAAAGAAGGGAGCTCTGGGCCTAGCAACTTCTCCAAAAACCCCCAGTGATGAGCTGGGGGTTGAAGCCAGTTCTGAGCCCTCAAACCCAGGAGGCTCACGAGCATCTTCCATACCACAGGTCCAAGAGGGAGGCGACCCCCTGCGCCCTCCTCTCCACGTCCCTATCTCAGCTGAGGGCACCACTGCCACCCTGCCCATTAGCCCAGGGGCTGCCTGCTTCTGAGTCCCAGCTCTCCATCACTCCCTTCTCTCCACTCAGAAAGTCACTCCTTGTGGCCATCACATCACGCCTTAACTAGTCTTTCTTCTTCATTCCGTCTCCCCACTCTGGCCTACACAGTTTTCTGTTCTACTCCTGCTCAAAAGCCTTCGGTGGCTCCCAATGGCCTTTGAAGGAAAAAGATCCTGCATGCAATGGCACTGACCCAACTAGGCCAAATGGTTTCCTATCTGCCTTTTCTAGGCTGGGTCTTAGCCCTGGAATTCACTCACTGCTGCCTCATTTCTATCTTGCAGAATCCTTCTTTTCCACGGCCTTGTCAGACACCATCTCCCCTCCTTTCCTCAAATATTCCGGGGGCTACTCTGGGCCTGAGATGTTCCCTGCTCCCGTCACTCCTTGCCCTTTGATCTAACCACCACCCTTGCACATGTCCTCAATACTTTCTCCCAGACTCGAGTCTGAAGACAGGGGCTTAGCAGCACAGACCTGGGAGGATCTGGGCAGTCAGCGCAACAGCTGGTGAGGGCAAAAGGAGAAAACGCGGACCAAATCAGCTCGGGAGGCAGGGCAGGGCAGGGCAGTGGAGAGAGCTGGTCTGGGAGGCTGAAATCAAGCCCTGGCGCACATTCATTCTCCCTCTCCCTCCCTCTGTTCCCATCTTCCTCTGTGTCTCTCTCCCTCTCCTTCGCCCTCTCTCTCCCAGGCAGATATCTAAGGCTACCATCACACAGAGAAGGTGCTGAGCGACTCTAGGAGCTGTTGTCTACAGCAGTGATGGGCAAACGCAGGCCAGAGGTGGCCCCCTGTAATGCTCTACCCGCCCGCACAACATTCTTCCTCATCTGACGGACACAATACAATAAAACTCGAAGGAGTTGGGGGTAGCTGGGTAGCTCAGTGGATTGAGAGCCAGGCCTAGAGACGGGAGGTCCTGGGTTCAAATATGGCCTCAGCCACTTCCCAGCTGTGTGACCCTGGGCAAGTCACTTGACCCCCATTGCCTACCCTTACCACTCTTCCACCTATAAGTCAATACACAGAAGTTAAGGGTTTAAAAAATTTAAAAAAAAAAAAAAAAAACTCAAAGGAGTTGCCTTAGAAACAGACTGACAGGAGCATCTCCTTTCCTTTGGCCCCTCTGTGAGAAGTTTGCCCATCACTGGGCTACACCAATGAAAGCACAGGCCTGATCCCAAAAGACAGGCAGAAGCTGGGCTGAGCTAGAGCAGATTCCACCCAGCCCTGTGGGGTTAGCCCTGTGCTCGAGAAGAGTGAGAGGAAGAAGCAGAGGCAGCATTCTGGAAGGTCTCCTACCTGCAGAGACACCCATCCCCATGGCCTTTGCTAGGGTTGCACAGCCAGGATGAGCCTTGGCCCCTGGGCTAGCCCAAGCTGGGCTGCAGAGGATCCCCCTTCTGGGGCTGGTGCCCAGAGCCCTTGTTCCCCCAGAAGAAGCCCTCAAAGGGTAGCGCAGCATACCTCGCTCCTGCTGGTGCTTCAAGGCCATTTCTTCCTTCTCCTTGCGATGCTGCTCTCTGACATGCTCCAGCTCAAACTGCAGGCGGCTCTGGAGGAGGGCCACCTCCTGAGCTCGCTTGTCATTAAGCATCTCTCGCAGCTCCACCAGGGCCGTCTCCTTCTCCTTCCGCAGGTTTGCCTGGGTCAGCTCCAGCTGGGCCGTGTGCATGTTGCTCAGGCTCAGGCGAAGGGCCTCCAGTTCCAGGGTGTGGAGAGTCTGCAAGGGACAAAAATCATGATTTAGGCCTCTCTTCAGGCACCTGGAGCAGGAAGAGACGGAGGAGGAGGAAGAGAAGAAGGAGGAGGAGCAGGAGAAGGAGGAAAAGAAGGAGAAGGAGGAGGAGGAGGAGGAGGAGGAGGAGGGGAAGGG
>NC_058133.1:520957877-520997361 GCF_016433145.1 Gracilinanus agilis
GAAGAAGGAGGAGGAGCAGGAGAAAGAGGAAAAGGAGAAGGAGGAGGAAGTGGAGGAAAAGGAGAAGCTGGAGGAGGAGGAGGAAGAGAAGGAGGAGGAGGCAGCTGTGGGGCTGCGGGGCTGTGGGGTTGGGGAGCCTCTCACATGAGGAAAGATCTCCTCAAGGGCTGGAGTGAGACCGATGACAGAGGCAGGAGGCTCTGGGGGGGCCACTCCTTTCTGTCTACTGTGCTGAGGCCTGGTCCCGTAGCAGGCAGCCCTTCTATTGGTAGCAGTGACCCTCTGTGCTCATTTGTGACCAGAGGCCAACCCTCTCTGACAAGGCTGGGCTTCCATGCTGGCCTTCTAGCTGACCCTCACTAGGGAACAATGCTCCCCAGGGCCTCATGCAAGAGCAAAGGAACAAACACTCGACCAGCACGTGCTGGCTGACTAGCCAAGGTGGCCATCACCTAATGCTTGCTGTGTTTCCCAAAGGAACTTTGGTTGGGCAGATTGACCAGGACCCCAGTGGGTGGGCAGCCCCCTTGGGTGGCCTGTTCTGGAACCCGGCTGTGCCTCCCCAAGCTCCCTATTGGTCCACCTGTGCCCCCTTGGCTGCCCCCTCCAGACTCCATATAAGGTGAGCCCTCTCACTTATCCCCTGAGGCCAGAGGCCAGCAGGCTCCCTGCTCCTAGAAGCTCTCTCAGCAGTTCTTTCTCCTTCAAACTTCTGTCCACCCACCCACATCACTCAGTCCTGGGTCTTGCCACTCCATGACATAAAGGCCACAGTACGAGGGACAACCCTCTATTCTGTTAAAGGCTCTGGTCTCAAACACTGGAGAGACTGAGACAAAAGTGAAAAGAGCCCCAGGCTCCAAGAACATATATTCTACTGGGGTAGGGTGGAAAGACAGGAAAAGCGGCTGGCAAAACACAAAACACACCCCAGTTAACTTCAGGGCGATGGGAGAGAGAGAGCGAATCACCCTGAATTCAAGGTGCACCAAAAGCCAGAAAGGTCTTAAGTGACACCGAAGCTCAGTCTGGAGGGATCTTGGGATCCCAAGGGGCAGATATGAGAAGGGAGAGCATCCCTGTATGAGGCCCAGACACTGCGAAGGCAAGCAGAGAGAAAGCCTTTGGCCAATCAGTCAACAAACATCCTTTGGGTGCTGCCTATGTGCCAGGTAAGGGCTGGGCAAGGGAAACCAGAGAGGGGCAAAACCACACACCGAGTCCCTATCCTAGAGGAGCTCAACCAATCAGGGACTTCCATGGGAAATTGCCAGGGACTCAGAAGTCAAAGTGAGGAGGAAAGGCATGCTGGGAACAGAGGGCAGCCCCCCCAGTACAAAAGGCAAACGTTTAAGATGGAGCATCAGTGTTGAAAGAACAGCAAGTAGGTCTGTCAATGTGAGAATGGAAGCCAATGTCAGAAGACTGGCAAGATCAGAGGAGGCCAGGTCAGGAAGGGAATTGAGAAGCCCACGTATGGAGGCTCCATTTGATAACGACCAGAGATGACTGAGCAGGGAGATGACAGGCAGATCTATCCTCTAAGAAAATCACTTGGGCAGCAAACTGGAGGGACCCCGAGATGGCAGAGACCAATCAGAAGGCTACCATGGCAGGCCAGGCAGGAGGGGGTGAAGGCCTGTCATGGGGAAACATCTCTGAGAGTATAAAGAAGAGGACTCCCACCAAAAAGGCTGCAGAGATAAAACCAACAAGATCTGGCAGCTGAAGGGATGGAGTCAAGGGCAACTCTGGGAGCCTGGGAAGACGGTGGAGGGCATGCCCTAACAGCAAATAACAGCCATGTTGGGAATCCTTGTTGGCTGACTGAAGAGGCATAGGGATGGGGAGGGGAAGAGAATGAGTCTGAGACACCTCCATGACACCCAGGACAGAACATCTAAAAGGAAGATGGATGTAGGAGGCCAATAAGAGAAACAGAGTCTCAGATAGATAAAAATCTGGGACTCCTCTTTGACCCCTTTTGTGATCCACACCTTTTCTTGTTGAAGGGTGTTGTGGCCTTATTGGAAAGCTTTAAGCTCTTAGCAAACCAGTAGTCAAGAAGTCAACATTCTTCCCCTTTGGTCAGAAATGCAGCTGCTTGGCAAGTCAAGGCCGAAACCTTAGTTTAGGGGCATTTCGCCCCTGAGAAATGTATTCTCAGACTTAGCTTGCTGATAATCACGCAGCTGAAGGTCCAGCCTGGTTCTTATCTTCACCTTGAAGTTTCTGAGGTTTCTGTGTGTTGTCTAAACTAATTGCAACGTCTATGAAGCTGTAAAACTCTCTCGGTACTTTTGGAGTGAAAGGGAACTTTGATTTCATATATAATAAACTTGTGGCTCAATGGCACTTTGGAGAAGCAACTATGAGTTAGCAGTCAAGATCATCTCCCCTCTCCTGTTTCTTTATCAACTAAGCCGTCCTTATCAGATTATCTGGAGATGATAAATAGATTTTGACAGATGGAAAAGCAGGACATGAGCCCAAGAGAGACAGGGCAAAGTGACGTGAGATCAGGCCAGAAAAAGAATGCATTCCATCCATGGAAGGGAGCCCAGATTTATTCCTTGAGTGGAGGGCCAGAAGACACCAGAAGGCTAATTTGGGGTTGATGTCAGGAAAACAATGAGAGTTCCCTCTGCAAGGGGCGGCTTCTCATTCCCCGGAGCTCCTGAAAGAAACGCTAGAAGCAGATTTGTGAGGCATATGGCCCAGGGGAGTCTTATTCTGAGACAAGTTTAAGAAGAAATCTTACAGCACTGGACAATCTTGAAATACCTCAAAGGAGGCCTCTGGCCCACAAGGTGACCCTCTGGAGAGGGCCCCGAGAAGGTCATGAACCAAAATCACAGGGTGCCTGTTCAGGGCCCCCCCCCAAGTTTGAACCAAGCTCAGAGATCATGAGAAGCATGAAGTCTACCTGCGCCTGGAGCTGGGCCTGCTGCATCTCTGCTCGGTGTGATGCATTCATTTGTTGCTGCAGCCCCTCCATCATCTGCTGGTGCTTGCTGTGAAGTCCCTCGCGTAGCTGTTTCATCTCCTCCTTATGTTTACTAACCAGCTCTGCGATCTCACGATCATGTTCTCGTTCATGGATCTCGAGAGAAAACAGAGCAAGATCGTTGTGAGTACCCAGCTTAGGGAGAGAAAGGCCGGATGCAGGCTCCCAGCCACGAAGACACTTTCTGAGCGTTCACACGTGTGGCCCTCACGGGCTCAGGGGGGTTATTTACCAAACTGTCAAGAACAAAGAATCCCAATAGACACGTCTGCTTGTGAACGCCACCTCATTTTCTTTAGGAGGAAAACTTGGGCCTGATTCTAAGGCCTGACAAAGACGACTCAAAAAAAGAAAGGGAACAGTCAACACAAGCCGAAGCACCGCACCAAATGGCGGGAGGCCGATACATGAAGATGCGGAAAAAAACACACATCCAACCTTGGAGCATCAGAATCAGATAACGTTCTTAGCAGGTATGGAAAAGGCCTTCCACGAGATACGATATGACATTGATTTCTTTAAAAAAAGTCCATGAACAACTAACGAGGAATGGAAAAATTTCTTTCTTGCCCAAACCAAGACCATGTGCCCAACTCCAGTGTCACTAGGGGGTTCCAGATTTAGGGCTGAGCATGAGTGAGAGCATCCTGCAGTCTAGCCCCTCGTGTTCTGGAGGAAGTCTGGGTGACCACATGGATGATGATAAGCAGCCACAGGGGGAGAGGAACTCACATCCTCTGCAGTCCAACTCTGCCCTCAAATGCTAAGCCGAACAGGAGAGAGACTGTGTGAGCAGCAGGCAAAGCACACCAGGGGACCCCTACTTCCAAAGGACCCGATTTCTGAAACTCTTGGGACTGTACAAAACAGGGTAAAAAGAAAAAGATCGGCACCAGAGAGAGATCTTTGCATGTAGTCATGGTTTACCCTGAACAGCCACGGCTCTCAACACCAAAAGGTAGCCGTCTCCCAAAGGGAACCACTGGATCCCAGCTGAATCCAGCAGTCGTCAGCATTCCGGGGCACCACTACAAGGACCCTTTCTAACAACACCCAGCACCACTCCACCCAGACTGGGCCACTCTCTGAAGACAACAACAAAGCAGCAAATCCCTCCAGGAAGAGCCGGGAAACTCTCAACATTCTTGCATAGATAATGGGTGGAAAAGAACAGAAATGGCCCCATATCCCAAATTCAATATTCCCTTCTACCAGGAAGAATCCAGAGATCAAGGCCTTCTTTCTAGCCCATAGCTTGATTCAGTCTGGTCCTCAGGGTGATAGGCTAAGGGCAGACTCTAGGCTGACTCCAGAGAAACAATAACTCTCCCAATGTCTGATCCATTGTGAAAATTCCATTAAGGGGATTTTTAAAAGCATCACAAGAGCCAAGATGCTCTTTGCTACCACAAAAAGTCTGCTACAAATATCTGGCATGCATGGGGACTTTTTTCCTATCAAATACAATTTCTTGGTGGTATGCACCTCATAGTAGAATCTGGTTAAAAGGTCAGGTCATTTGAATCGCTTTATTTGCATGATATGAACTGCTTCGCAGCCCCACCAATGAAGGACCAGTGTGTCTATCTTCCCATAATCCCCCCAACAACGACCACTGCCATCTTGTGTCACCTTTGCCAATTCCCAGAGGCCATGAGGGTTGTCCTGATTGGCATTTCTCTTATAAGTGATCAGGAACATTCTTTCATGCAGTTAATACCTTGCAATTCTTTTTGAGACCGGTTTTTCATGGCCTTTTTCGAATAGTAAGTTTGGGATCTCCATATAATACACCTATGTCTGTTGATTCTCTGTATCTCGGAAACCAAACCCCATTTGGCCAATGTGATACAAAGATCCTTTCCCCATTCAGCCAGCTCCCTCCTCGTCCCAGATGCATTCACTTGGTCGGTGTGGAAGTTTTTCTATTTCATTTATTAAATGATCTCTCATCTGTTGTAATCACCTCTGCGGCTCGTCTGAAACTGGAACTGAAGTAGATGCTCAAAGAGTGGAGAACGGTGAAACCAATCGTGGTCCATTCATGGAAAAAGAATATTGCTATGCCCCAGTGATGACTACAGTGAACGGGGGAAACTTGGAAAGGCTTCAATGGGTCAGGGAGGCTGCAGTAAGTTTGTAGAGGAAAGAGAGAAGGGCCAAGACAACAACCAAAATAAAGTGGAAATAACCGCCAAATCGCTTCACCAAGAAGTTAAAATTTTGAAATGACAAAGAACAGGTACGGTGGAAAAGAAGGGAGGTGAGGCGACAGCACCCCACTCTTCTACAGAGGCCAGAAGGCCACCAGTGTAGACTGCTGCCCCTAGGCCTCCGGGATCTTTAGAGGCTAATTCCTTCAGCCAATGGTTTCTCTACTTCCCCTTTTTCCTTCATTCCTTCCCTTTCTTTTCTTAAATTTCTTGTTCCCTGGATTGGCTCTTTAGGAAGGGAGAAGGGAGAGGGGAGAAGGGAGAAGGGAGAGGGGAGAGGGGAAATCTCATCGACATAAAACCCAATGCCATCAGGAAGGATTCTTTTTTAAAAAGAAAGAAACTTTAACAAATATTTCACAGGCTGGAGGAGAAAGATGGTGGCTAAGACTCAAGTAACAGCAGGACCTGAAGACCATCTCGGTCTGCAAGTGTGAGAAGGCCAGCCTGGTGGGGCCAATGCAGAAGCCCTCCCCTAACGAGACAAGGCCAACCCTGTTCATCGAAGTACCTTTTTGATGGCACTGATCTGTTCTCTCCGCTCTTGTTCCCATTTCTGCTGCTGTTCGTCCAACTTTTCTTTCATCTCTTTGCGTGTGGCCTCCACCTAGAAACAAGATGAAGGAGAAGGAGGCCAGGCCTCTTTTCCACAAACTCCGCCCACAGCCCCTGGAAGGGGGCACCGATGCCCAGGGGGCCCTGCTGCCTACCTCTTTCTGGTGCTCTCTCCTCAGTTCTGCTCTCTCCTGTTCATGCTGATGTTGCATCTGACTCATCTGCTTTTCATGGTAGCTGCTCAGCTCAGACGGGACGTCCTCGAGAGCACAAGTGGCTTTCTGCACCTCCTCCTGGAGCAGCCACTCCAGCTCGACCTGAGCATTTTTCAAGGAAATGGTTTGCTGAACTGGGCTATTTTCTGTTGATAGGAAACCAGATTCTTGTACCTTTCTTTTAGCATCAAGTTTCTGATCCTCTGAAAGGACAGATGTCGATTTTCCAGCCAATGCTACTTTTTCATGGCCCCGTCCTTTTTCCAAGCATTTAATTTTCTCGATCAGTTCAAGTATGTTTTCCTCAAGGTTTTCCCTATCTTTCGTGAATTTTTCTTCCAAAGTATTTTTTTCTTTGACAACTTGCCTCAACAGGTTTTCCTTAATGGTCATCTCAGCCTTCAAGGTCTCCACCTCCTGCAGCAGAGATTCTTCCAGAGTGATTTTCTGACTCGGACACCCAGCAGGCATGTGGCTTCTGGCTTTGTGGACGTGGAGCTGGCCTGGTGGTCTATTCTCCTCCTGGCTGCACAGAGCCTCGAGACCCACTGAGGCAGAGGCCATTTTCCTTGATCGTACCCCCTCTTCCTTCTGGGAGACTTCAGCCATCACATGGCAATGAGGCTGGTGAGTGACTGAGGCCCAACCTCCTAAATCTGTGATGCCACCAGCTGTGGCCCCGGGTTGGGAATGTTCCTCTCCTTTCAGCCTCGGCACAATCTCGTCACAGGACAATGAACCTCCCCCCTCTTGGCTCAGTCCGTTCGGAAGCCTGTGTGCACCCTCCCAACACTTCTCCTCAGCCACCTCCTCCTTCACTTCCTGGGAGAAATTCTTTAGTGCCAATTCCTTCTCCCTAAGTAGATGACTTAACTTCACACATCTCTGCATCAAGTAAGCCTTGTCTTTATCCATTAACTCAAGGATCTCACTTAAGTGATCTGGAGAAAAGCCAGAGGGGTCCGTCCATGGGGCAGCATATGAGTCTACTTGCACAGAATTTCCTTCAAACAAAACATTCGAATCTATGTTTCCATCAAAGCCAATAATGAGCTCATCTGATAGGAAGTCCAGACTCTCTCGCTCAGATTTTCTCTGTAAAGCAGTTTCTAGATCAAAATGGTCAGGTGCCTCAGACATACTCGACTGATCTTGTACAGTAGAGACCAGATATTTTTCCATCAAGTCCCTGGTTTCCTCCATCCTCAATTCCTCTGATGACACTTCGTCATCGAGAGTCCCAACTTCAATCTGGTCATCCTCCTGGTTTTGAAAACTTGGGTTTTCTTCTTCAGATTTTAAACAGCACCTTTGGAGAACATCTCGGCATTCCACTTCATGGCAAACTGACTCTCTTGGCCTGAGGCATAACTTCCTTGGCATTTCCTCAAGTTCTGCTTTCTGGGCCTCAGAAAGACCCAGTAATTTTCTCTCCTCCCAGCTCCCCTGTCCCAGTGTCATGTCATCCTTCAGTCGTAGCTGTCCACTCTTTTCTGTTTCTTGCAGCAACTTCTCATTCGATTCCTGGCCATGGAAGTTGAGTAAGTTTTGTATCTCGTCGTCAACCTTGGCGTCCAAAGCTTCCTCCACGATTTGCTCTGCAGAAGGAGGTTTTCTTTTCTTGTGCTCATCATTCTCCATGTGCTCTGCTCCATGTCTTTCCTCCTGTAAAGTCGCCCTGTGGCTCTCGGGCATGGCACACAAGCCATTTCTACACTCAGCCAACTCCAGGAATTGACTACCGAAATCGATGCCAAGTCCACCGAGGCTCTGCTGCTCGCTGCCTCTCGGGCCTGTCACTGGGGAGGTTCCCAGCCTGGCCGGCCCACTGGCACTCCAGGATTTCCCATCCGTGTCTCCATAAGCCTTTGCCTCTGCGACGCCCAGCTCACCCCCCAGGTTCTGCAGCAGTGGCCCACAAACCTCTCTCGGGGAAGGTGCTTGGGACTCCTCCACGCAGTCTCGCTTTTCCTGTTTTAACTCGAGGATTTCGAAAGTCTTCACAGAAAAGGTATGTTGGGATGAAGCTCCAGCGTTGTTGGCGAGGCCTAACTGGTCTTGGAGGCTGCCGATTGGCCCTTCCTTCTCTCTGACCCCCTGTGACAGCTGCTGACTGACACTTTTCCCATGTTCTTCCATCCAGGCAAACGCAGCCTCTCTCTCTTTGATGGTCTTAAAAATAAAATGTTAGATATCAACAAAGAAGCAAACTTCATGACCCGATATCATGCCACCATCACATTACAAGTTACTTAAAAGCAAAGTGATAATGTCGGTTTTTTATAAATCCAAAGTGAAGGGGGCAGCCACGTGGTTAGTGGCTTAAAAACCAGGCCTCGGGAGGTCCTCGGTTCAAACCTGGTCTCAGACACTTCCCAGCCGGGTCAACCCCGACAAGTCACTTGACCCCCAAAGCCTAGCCCTTACCACTATGCTGCCTGGAACCAATACACAGCACTAATTCTAAGAAAGAAGGTCATCCAAAGGAGTAACAAGCACACCAGGGTCACCAGGGAAATTATCTCCAATTATGCAAGCTGATAAGGACAATTGGAGTAAATGGTTTCTAAAGGGCCTGAGGCCATCTTGGTCCAGACAAGGTCCTTTTACTTCCAATGGGTCACAACCAAAGAACTGGTCCTGTTCTGAAAAGGAATAGGCCTCTGGCCAATTTGGAGGGGCCCCAAGGAGGATAAATCAAACGCGCCCAGGTGGGCCGCTTCTCAGATCTACAGAGGGGTAAGTGACCCTGCTCCTCCAGAATCCAAGTAACTAGGACGTCATATTTGGGGCGAGGGTGGACCCCTACAATTCCATCAGCCCAGCAGGGGCCAGGCATCTTCTATTCTGAGAAGGGCAGCCCTCAGCATGGGGAGCTTTGGGGACTGGGAAGTCCAGGGAGGTCCTTCTGATTCCCAGTCATTAGAGTCACTGAGAAAGTCTCTTAAAGAGAACATCATGTCCACTTGAGGCACGCTCTCAGGCAGGCTCTCGGGGGACTAAACACTCTCTCACCTTCTGTGATGATGCTGGCAGCTTTTCCAGATCCCATCCCTGTAGGGGAGGGTTTGGCTCTCCAGGGCCCGGCAGAGAGGCCGCTGCCTGGGGCTGGCTGTGGGACAAGCATCCTTTGGCTGGCATCTTGCTCTTCAGGAGCTCACTATTCTGAACATGAAGTGATTGGCCTGTGAGCTCCCACAGGAAGAAGGTCCTTGGGTGCCTCCCCTTCCCCTTCCCACCTCCCCACGAGGTCCTCACAGACTCTCAGGAAGTGCAGGCCAAGAAGTGCTGCCCATGAGGTCAGACTGATGGCACACACATTGGTTAAGGCAAAGAAAACAATTCACTTTACTTGGAGCAGAAGGCAGGTTCCCTCCCCCTAGCTTGGCACCTGGCTCACTTTGCGCCCACCCTTCCCACATGCGCCCGCCTATCCTGTCTCTCGCCCTGTGCTCTCAGGTTCTAGAATCCTCCGTTCCTCTAACTCCTGTCTCTCCCCTTATAGAGGGGTCACTCCTGGGACATCCCTGGGCCTCAAAGTCTTGGGCAACTTCCCTCTCTGATCCCAGGTTTCCAGCCCATCACCTCTCAAAACTGAGAGCAGGAAAGGGCCGCAAAGGACACCTTGTCCAACCCACAGCCCAAAGGAAACATTAGTCGAATACTGACCGTAACGGGCCCTCCCAAAGCCTCTGTCTGAAGACATCCAAAGCGTCACAACTGACTAAGAACGAACGATCATTAGTGGTGCTTCTAGAGTGCCTTCACACACACGATCTCATTTAATACTCAAATACCCTGGATTTGTGGGCTAAGACTGTTCCCATTTTACAGAGGAGGGAACTGAGCCAGAGGTGAAATGCTGTGTCCAGGGTCACACAGCTAGCTAGGAAGGGTCTAAGAACAGGGTCAACTCTGTAGCCCCTGCATCCCCATGTGTGCCTTCCAACTCCAAATGCGGGACTACGCCTATGTCCTTGGCTCCCTAGGCTTCCCCACCCATGTGTTCCTCAGCCGCAGGGCTTTCTAGGTCTAGAGCTGGAAGAAATCCTGGAGGCCATCTAGTCCAGCCCCCGAGCCCCAGGGTCACGCTGCAGGGGATTGCCTCTCTTCTTATCATCTGGCCTCCGCCTCTCCTAGACTGCTCCAAGAACTTCTCCAAGGCCAGTCAGACACTCCATTATCCAGGCTCTTTGGTCCATGACAGGGGACAACTGAACAGTGTTTGGTGCTCTCTCCTCCCTCAGTTTCTATGGCTGCACACTCGCTCAGGGCTCTCCTGCTGCTCTGACTTCTTCTTTGTCTCTGGAAAAGTCCCAGCATCCTCTTATCCCAGAGGCACTGGGCTTCCTGGAGGTTCGGCCCTGGACGATTCCTCCCAATAAACCTCCATTCTATCTCAGCACCCCTTCACTCGGATGGATCCTTCCACCTGGGGGTTCCCTCCACTGGCTCCACAAACTCACGCTTGGTGAAAACCGACCTTATCCTCTTCAGCAGGTGCTCCCTCCCAGGCCTCAAACCCCCATCCCTGAGCCCAGAGCCAGCTTCATGATCCCTTTCCATAGCCCAGGACTCAGGGCCAGCCCCATTTTTGATTCTTCTTCTCCCTCCCCCAGAGGCACCAGCCTCCTTGCTGATTCTCCACTCTCTCCTCCATGGGCACCGTCACAGGCTGTCTGTCTTCCATGGCTGGTGGACTCTCTTCTCTCCACCTCTTGGCTCTCTGGGCCCCCTTCAGGACTCAGCTCAAGTCCCATCTTCTGCCAGAAGCCTTCCCAATTGGCCTCAATGCCACTGGCTGAGACGGCTGCCAGTTCTCCCTGCATATCTCCCCCGTGCCTACTTGTTTGCAGCTTGTCTCTCGCGTTAGAACGTGAGCTCCTTAACAGCAGCCATGGTTTCTGTCCTCCTTTGTATCTGGCGCCCATTAAGCATTTAATAAAAGGCTACTGAGGCAACCAAGGGACCCAGTGGACAGAGTGCTGGCCCTGGAGCCAGGAAAACCTGAATTCAAATCTGGTCTCAGACACTGACTAGCTGTATGACCTGGGACAAGTCACTTAACCTCTGTCTGAGCTTCCTCCTTTATAAAATAGGGATTTCTGGGTCACACCGGCAATGACATTTTTTCCGATCCCCATGACAGCTCAACCCTCTCCAAAACAGAAATCGTGTGCCAAAAAGAAATGGCTCTTCAGCCATCTGTCTCACTCACCACCTTGCTGGCATGGCAGTGAGGCTGCCCACCAGCACCAAACCCCACACCCTAGTCCACCCTTCCTTCCTCCAGGCGATGGAAGCCTAATTAGGCCCTGACAGACACACAGACAACCCCACAGCGATCAGTCCTGTGCCACGCCAGCATGGCTCTCCTCTGAAATGCAGGTGGCCAGCCAGAGAACTGAGGAATGGAGGGAATAAGGCAAAGGGGAAGAGTTTAGCATCCAGCTGGGGTCCCTTCTGGCCACCCAAAAGGCCCCAGTGGCAGCTGAACCACGAATTGTCTAGTGGGGGAAGACGCTGAGACACTTTGAGATCCAGCCCTCAAGGAAATGACAGTCAGAGAAGAGAGTCAGAAAGTGAGCCAAGAGGGGAAATAAGGAGAAAAAACGCTGAAAATCCCCGAGAGCCGGAAAATACGTAGCTAAGCCAAAAGGGCAAACAGTACCAACGGAAGGAACGAGGCACACCAGGCCTAGGCAACAGCCTGAAGTCCCCAAGAATAAATGCTGCCCCTAAAGGGAAATGTTCCACTCAGTCCTTGAGGAGGCAGAAGACCTCACAGGCTCCAAGAACGAGGAGCCACAGCACACTGTTCCTAAGTGGTGAAGTAAAAGAGAACTGAGGCACATGAGGGCCATACGGCCAAAATGAGGGGCCAAACAGAAACCCTGCAATGTGCGAAAGCGAGCCCCATCAGGAAACAAGGAGCAACGGACTGGGCGTGCGAACGACAAAGAGTGGAGGAAAAACAAGAACTGGGGAAAAAAATCTGCTCACTCTGCAAAGCGAACGTCCAGATCGTAGAGGCCGGCTGAGGATCGGCGGGGGCTCAGAAGAACACGGCAGGACGCAAAGACTGGAAGCCATACTGAGGGAAATGAGAGACGACTGATGACGGCCCAGGCCTTCTGAACACAGAAAATGGCATTTCAGTGGAGGGGATTCACAGATCCCCTCCAAAAAGACACAGGGCTGCCAAGTCCAAGGCACAGAGAGGTCAAGTTTAGTTATTCAGTTCAGAAACAAGCACTGCAAGTCATCAGGAGAAAGCCTTCAAATTCAAAGGAAATGACATCCAAACAAGGCAAGACTATTGCACCCCTGCCCCCCCCCCAAAATGGCAGGAGGAATGGAGTCATGTGTTCTGAAGAGCTCCAGGACTTGGGTGCAACCTGCACTGACCGAGCCTGCAGATCTGAGCTTTACCACAAATGAAAAAGAGACAGTCAAGGGGCAGCTGAGTAGTTCAGTGGATTGAAAGTCGGGCCTAGAGACGGGAGGTCCTGGGTTCAAATCCAGCCTCAGACACTTCCCAGCTGTGTGACCCTGGGCAAGTCACTTGACCCCCATTGCCCACCCTTACCACTCTTCTGCCTAGGAGCCAATACACAGAAGTTAAGGGTTTATAAAAAAAAAAAAGAGAGAGAGAGAGAGAGAGGGACAGTCAATAATTAAGACATGTCGGAAGCATTCTTAGAAGAAAAACCAGAAGCAGAGAGATGATCTGCTTCTCAAATGCCCAAATAAATGCAATAAAGGAAGAGTGAATAAATGGTGTGGTCTGGGAAAGGGACAGGAGGTGACACTCCTAGGAAAACAGGAAGGCATGACAGAGAAAAGATTTTGAGAAAAAAGGGCAATGGGGGAAGGTACAGATGACTGGTAGGAGAGGGGCCCTCCCATGGGGCAGTATTCTCTGGGACATCTATAATAATCTGCATCATGAGGCAGGCGGGAACAGAAACTACCTAGAGGGAAGAGCCCAAGAGGGACGCCATGGAAGTTCTGATGTCCTGAGGGAGGCAGGCAATAGAGACTAGTGCATTAAGGGGATCACCTATTAGAAAATGAGTGTCTCAAGACAAGTTCCCAGAAATCCGACTTTTAAAACAACGAACAGAATGAACATTAAGACAACTCTTGGGCACCAGCTGGCACTCATCAGAAGTGACAAATGCTCTTTACATCTTGTGTGTGCGTGCGTGTGTATCCTATTCCAACATGGCAGATATGGAAATATGTTTGTATGACTTCACAAGGATAATCAGAATCATATTGCTTCAGGATTGAGAGCCAGGCCCAGAGACAGGATGTCCTGGGTTCAAATCTGACCTCAGACAATTCCTAGCTATGTGACCCTGGACACGCGGCCCTTACTCTTCTGCCTTGGAGCCAATATACAGTATTGATTCTAAAATGGAAAGTGAGGGATTAAAACAAGGAAAAAATCAAAACTGTTCCTCCATAGCAGAGGACAGACTTCAAATAGCTTATGAGCAAATTACCTCTTGTAACTGCTGTTGTAACCCTTGAATCTGATTGGCCAAGAGTAGCACTTCCTGCTGGTCATCCTCGTGGTTTTGCCTCACCAGCTGAAGGTTATTGGTCAGTTGGACAATGATCCTGTCTCTTTCCTGGACTGCCATCTCTAATTCCTACCAAGGGGGCCAATACACAACATCAAAGCTCTTTCTCATTTTGAAAAAGCCCACTCGGCATTGTACACATTGAGTGACCAAAGAGACAGTCTACAAGGGTCAGAAGGAAAGCACTGACTGTGCCCTGCGTGGGGGGAGCCCCTCACAGAAGGCCCCAGGGTCCACCTGGACACCCGGCACCAAGTACGAGGTGTCTGTCTGAACCCACCCCTTTGTGGCCCCTTTTGGCCTCTTTCTGGTATGCTATTGCTATTTATCTGGATGAGCCTGAGGCTATCCTGTGTGGACACACACACACACACACACACACACACACACACTCTCTCTCTCTCTCTCTCTCTCTCACACACACACACACACACACACACACACACACATTAAAGGCATTTCAACAACTGCCGTGAGCTGGGGGTGGGGGCAGAGCTCAGTGACCTGGCCGGCATCCCTCGGCTCTCTTTGCCCTCCGATTTCTACCTCAGGGCACACTTGGGGGCTAATGGATCAGCCTCTTCTACTCAGCTTCACTTCCCTAACGAGCAGAGATCAGAGGCCTCAGAGATTTGTCACCTGACACCTGTGTGCACTTGGAAAATCATCCACTTCCCCACTCTGCTCAGTTTCCCCAGCTGTCGGATGTGGAGTTTGGACAAGTCACAGCACCACGAGAGCGACCCATGATGGGCCCAAAGCCTCCATGAAGCCTTCCCTCTTTGAGTGTCCCTAGTGCCCTATGGTGGTACGTTTGCCTTGGGTCTTGGGGAGCTTGCACGCACCCCCCAAGTCTGGGGTTGATATGCTTCCTGTGAGGATGGAGCCGAGGAAATCAATCCATCAAATTCCCTGAGGTCTCTCTAAAAGCTCTGGCCCCCCCGGAGGGCTCAGCTTCTCAGTCACCCCAACACAGACTGTGGCCCAGGTTTTCCCCGCAGAGGGAGCAACGTGGCCTTGCATCATCCACTCCAGTCTGGTTCTCGTATCGGACTGCACAGGCCTTAGGCTAGGGAGGGAGGCCTCCCTGCAGACCCTTAGGATTGGCCAGGCCCCACTCCTCAGGCTGTGTGCGAAGGGGAGCTCAGGGTGGCCGATCAGAGCACCGGCTGGATTCTCACAGCTGCCTGTGCTCAATCCAGAAGCTCAGAAACTCTACACTGTGATTTTGGCCCCTGGACCCTGTGCCTTGTTTCTGATGGACAATACGATAGCCTAAACCAGGAGAATACACAATTTCTCATGGTTCCCCCTAACCCACCCATTCTTTGGTTGAGGGCATCCTAGTTCTCCCAGACCACAGCTGTGGAATCCCCTCCAACTCCTCCCTCACCCTCCATGCCCAACCTCCTTGTCTCCCCTCAGAGGAGCCTGCTTCAGGCCCCAACCAGCTCCAGCCTGATCCCTCCAAGACCGCCCCACTCCAGGCCGGCCTCCATTCGGTTACTCGGGTGATTTTTCTAAAAAGGCAGGTCTGCCTCGATTGCCTCTAGACCCAAGCAGAAACTCTCTTGGGAATTTAAAGGTCTTCCTAGCCGGCCTTCCTCTCTAGGAGTGACTCGATGCTGCAATCAGGACCTTCCTGAAGCTTCTCCTTTTGCCTGTGCGTAGCCGCCCCACCTCTACCCCTCCATGCCCAGATTATTCTATACCCTCCCTGCACAGCTTGGTGTTTCCCTCCCACCTCCCCCAGGTACCTCTGCTCATGCCTTCCCTCATCAGCCTACCAGCACAGACCCAGTATCTCTCTGTCTACTTTGTACCTGGTTCCCCTCTTAGACTCTGAGCTCCACAACCAAAAGGCTGTTTTCTGCCTTCCTTAGCACGGTCCCTGGCACACCATCAGCACTAAATAGGTGCACAGTGACCAAATGCACCATCAAACCTCCTCAACAACCAAGCCCTGGTTCATCATTCCTGGGGCGGGATCAGATAAGCACTAGTCAGATCTGGCTGCAGGTCTTCAGGCTCCTGCCCCAGGGAGCTCTGCTGGACCCCGGATGAGGGCGTAGCAAGGAATGCTCCTCCCTACATCTACGGACACAGGACACCAAGCTGAGAGCAAGCGAGGGAGTCAGCCCGCAGAGGGGTGACGAGTCAGGACCCAGAAGGATCATGGCAGGCTGAATGGAATACGAAAGTCACCAGGGGCACGAGTAGCGTCTTGCAATCAGACACAAAAAATCAAGTGTTGCAGGAGGAGGCACAGGCAGAGAGCCACTGGGAAACGGACGTGGGGGGTTCACTGGGCTCTACGAGGTCATGGGCACCTTTAAGGGAGGTTCCAAGGACAAGGAAACCAGGGTTACACTGACCTGAGCCCTTACCCACCCTGGATGGTATCCTGGAATACCGTGGGCAGTTCTGGGCACCAGGATCTAAGAAGGACCCTGATAAGCAGTATTGTCCAGAGGAAGACAACCAGAGCACAATAAGGAAGGGCCTTGGGGCCCAGTGGAACGAAGTGGGACTGTTTAGCCTAGAGAAGGCTCAAAGGAGACCTCGGAGCTGGCTTCAAATATTCTAGGGGCTACGTACCAAGTCAGGGCCTGGGGAGGAGGGTCTAGACTCGGGAACAGTGGGCTTATGCTAGGACAAACTCCCAACAATGAGAGCTGTCCCAAAGTGGAAGGGGCTGCTCCAGAGTTGGTGGGCTACTGCTTTTGAGGGGCTCTTTAAGCAAAGGCTAGGAAACCACTTGTTGGACATGTTCCATTGAAGATTCCTTGGGAGAAAGGATGCACCAGATGGCCTCTAGGGGGTTTTCCAATTCTCGGATTCTGCATCTTTGGATTTTTATTAATAATTGCTTTAAAGTTTGTGAACATTATTTTTTTTTTCAGATCACTCAAATCTGCAGAATGGGTGATAGGGGGCTCTACTCAAAAGCCTTAAAAGCTTAGGCATACATGCTGCTGTCTAGCATGAGCTCACCCCTATTACTGCTGAACAGTCTGAAGTGAGATTAATATGGTTTTTAATGAAAAACGCTGCTGAAGGTTTAATGGTTTTTTAAAATCTTAGAAACATCAAATTTCAGGGTATTTCTTTTCTTTAACTTTTTGGGTTTTTTTCTCCCAATCCCATGTGATTCATCCAGGGAAAAGGAAACATTCATTGTAGGGATAAGGCCTAGTGACCATTTTGGTAGGAGCTGTGGCCATACCTTCTGAACAGAGAAGAAAGTTCCCGTCCCCACTCTCCTCAGCACTGTCAACCGGCTCCATGTTCAAAAGGAGATTTCTCAGTGCTGTGTAAATGAGATTAGCTCTGGCCCATTCATAGTCAAAACTCTACTTACCCTCGGCATCTAGAGGATATCATCCCCACCTCCCTCAAAGAAAGGGAGGGGAGATGAGTGATCTCCACGTGACAACAAGTATCAAATCAAGAACAAGGGACGGCCCTTCGGGCCGTCCAAATCAGTGTAGAGGCTGCCATTGGTCCACTTGAATTAGAGGTGGACCCACGGGAAGTGAAAAAAAAAAAAGCTGTCTCTTTAAATTCGTGAGTTACAACCTGGTAAAGTTAGTTGAGGAGTGGAAGGAGTTCAGGAGTTTCGGCTTTGGACTTGGGGCTGAAGGTTCTCGGCTGAGACCTCAGGCAGCTTCTACTCTGAATGGTCACGTGGGTAAGTCAGGCTGACTTCTTGGGCCTACCTTGGCGTTTCCAAACTCTGCCTTAAGTAGGCTTCTAGCCTCTCTGATTGCTGAGGTCTTGTGGCTTGTAGCCTAGTTTAATTAGCCTTTTAACCTTCTCTCAGAGGCCTGGACCAGCCTCTCCCTCTCTCTAATTACTTACATCTACCTTCCTAATTGTAAATAAACTACCTTAAACTGGATGCTGACTTGGGTCTATTTTATTTACAGAATCCATCAGAATGGTTGATTCCTGGCGGCCACACCTTAAATATATATCTATAAAGACCCCAAATCTCCCTCTTACAGTGCCAGGCTTGCCTTCTGCCCTGCAGCAGAAGCCTCTTACGTGTGGTCCCTCCATAGAATGCCAGTTCCCAAGGAGCGAGAATTGGATGGCCTTCCCCTCAGATCTCAGGCTGAGCACAGGGCTTAGCAGCAAAGAATAAGCTCTCAATAGTTCAGCAAGTACTTCTGTAAAAAGCCCTTCAATTTGGATTGTTACATGCACAATGGCTTTGCGTCCAAACAGCACTTCTGCTCATTACATGCCAGTTTTTCCGTGGCTCGTGATTTGATGTTTAAGGCTGTTTCCTCTTTCTTTTCTAGCTTTAAAGTCTTGAAGAAGACAGTGGGGTCCCCGGCGCGCTAAGAAGCTGCTAACAAGAATCCTCTCTGTAACTCGTCCCCCTCTTTCCAGTGCTGCTGCTGCTGCTACCAGCTGACACTGTCTACTGCTAGTTTACTACACTTCAACCCTGACTCTCTCTTTCCTCACTTTCTTTTCTGCTATTCTATTCTTCAGGGTCAATGGCAGGGAAAGGAATGCTATGGTGGCCCTTGGCCCCAAAGCCATTCTCTCTCTTCTCTGCTTCTGTCCCTAGTTTAGAAGGAGCAGCAGTGAGGGCTTGGAGCCACTGGCAGGGCTAGGCTGCACGAAGACTGTGGCGGCAGGGCCAGGGTGCAGAATACTGCCACAAAAGCAAGGCCTGAAACATCTCTCCACACGCCTCCTCCTGACATTTCATTCTTCCTGGGTCGGTCTTGGGGGGCGGAGGGGGAAATAGAGTAGCTTCTCTCTACTCCTCCATTTACCAGGAGAGAATGAATATCATGATGTGAAAAGGCAGGCCAGCTCTTCTGGGCACTCCAGAAGTCTTGGGGAGTCAGAGGCCAAGATGCCGATGGCTCCCAGGCCAGGGTTCTTTCCCCTGGAGGGAGTTCAATATACCTTCCTTAAGTACTTCCCCTAGACAGATACCAGGAACACAAGACACCTCGAGGGGCTGTGGTGTCAGCCACTAAGCTTTCCTGCGCTCCCCACCCTCCCCCACGAGGTCACCACCCAGGGCTTCCAGAGCAGTCGATCCCCCTAAGGTGCTGTGACCGAGGCCAGTCCACGGCCAACCTGACTCTGAAGCAAAACGACAAAATGGAACTTGGGCCGGGGCCTACGTGGGCGCCCACCCAGGAGGAGGTCACCCACCCCCCACACCAGAATGCATTCTCTGCCCTCCAGGAACACATAAGCAAAGTGAGAATCCCAAGATGGAACGTGAACAAGACCTCCCGAAGCACAGACAGCTGGAAGGAGTCAGCACTGAGGCTGAATCTCTGACTGCTCGAACGTGCTTCTCGTCCATCACAGGGAAGGCAAACTCATCAGAATCATCAGCTGACACCAAATGGAATAAGGAAACGAACAAATGAAAAACGTTTACTCCTACTCTGGGCCACAAGACAGTCGTGCCTCCAAGGAGCTTACGGCCAAATAAAAAAGCGTATTACCAAACTCCACAGGAATGGCTACATCAGCAAAGCTCATAGCATCAAAATCGTCGTCCCCAAAGACTTTAAACATCTGAGAAGTGCCCGCCAGGCTGTCTATCCCCAACCCAAACCTCAGAGATCAAGACTGAGAGCAGCTCCAAGTCTCTGTGTCTCACACAGTCACCCAAGGAACCTTCTGGACCTCTTACTCTCCTCCTCCAAATTGGGTTGGGTTCCCTGGGACAACGCGGGCAGCTCCGGGCCGGATCCTCCCCAGCCCTCAGCAAAGCTCCTTTCCCTTTAGGATCTAACCCTTTCCAAGAGCCAGCTAGCCAGATGGGTTTCTCTGGAGGTCAAGCTCCTACCTACCTGCTGCAGCTGAGCGGCCTCAGAGCACTGGGCCAGCTGAGCCTGAAGCTCGCCCACCTCCTGACTCAGTAGGTCAATGTCTTCCTGCCTGTCCACGAGTTTCTCTTCCAGCATCTTAATCTTGGCCTGAGCCCTCGGTTCCTCGGGTCGCCTGGGATCTGTGGCTAAGGATGATGCGTTGTCCTGTTCAGAGAGAGGCAGCACCATTTCACACACACTGGCAACCCTCAAGTCTCATCTAGCATCTGACGATTGTAAGGGAAAGAGTGGAAGCCATCAAGCAAGAGCCAGGAAGCCTTGGACAGGCGTGCAAAGGCCAAATGGCCTCATTTTGTTCAGACTTAGGAGCCTCAAAAGAAACAGGGGTGGCTTTAGAAATCATTCTGAAGGGGGCGGCGAGGTGGCTCAGTGGATTGAGAGCCAGACAAGAGATGACAGGTTCTGAGTTCAAATCTGACCTCAGAGACTTCCTAGTTGTGTAGCCTGGGCAAGTCACTTACCCCCCTTGCCTAGCCCTTACTGCTCTTCTGCCTTGGAGCCAATTCAGTGTTGATTCTAAGATGGAAGGTGAGGGTTTAAAAAACAAAAAAAGAAATCACTCTGCAGAAATAGCTGGACACAATGACCGTAGAGCAACTTTACATATGGTGACAATTTGGAAGAGAGAAGGCAGCCGGGGCAGGGCCTTCCATTCATAGAAGTAATAAACCACTGCGATTCTTCAACAGCTGTTGGGTGTGAAAGAAAACTTGCAGTGCTGACTCGGTACTTCAAGTTACTTTGGGCACTTCCAAGAAATTCTAATATCTCAACGGCCAAGCTCAACTTTCAGTCCAAAACCCAGAGCCACTTCAGAGGCGAGTGCACCACAGCCCCGGCCTCGGAGGCACCACGCGGCCAGCCCGCGGCAGGAAGCCAAGAGCCCACAAATGTGGCATCTCGAAGACCCCAAGTCACCTGACTCATTTGATGGCTGTGCATCCCGGGAGCGAGCCGGCTCACAGAAAAGGGCCCTCCCTGTGAGCTGGCCACCCTCCCCCCCAGGCCCAGGAGGAGCAATCTCAATGCAAAGGGGTTAGGAGCGTCCTGCCCTCCAGAGCAAGCATCTGTATTCTCAGAAATGGAGAGAAAGCTCGGCTAAGACCCCCAAAGACTAGGCGGACAAAGAGAGAAGATGACAATGCATCCAGCAACCACTCAGTTACCCAAATCCCCACGTTCCAGGGCCGTTTTGACACGGGCTCACCCTAAGTAACGGAAAAGAAACCAAATGTCCTTACTTCAAGTATCGGTTCCTGCACAATTAGTTCAGTAATTGGATTCTTCTGTGTTCCCAAACTGGAAAGCCCTCTCTCAGCCTTATAAATAAAGAGATAAAGAGGGGATTAGGGAGAAAGGAGAGCAAAATCATCAACAGCGCCCACCCTCCCTAAACCCAAATGGTGCCAACCTAGCACACAAGGCATATCCTCTTTACCAGATGCTGGCATCGCTTTCCCATTCCCTAAGGCAACATGGCTGCCTGAAATTCCCCAAGACTGAGAGAATAACGGCAAATCTGCTAAATCAGGGATGGGTGGTCAAGGATGCTGCGTTCGAAGGATCTCTCTAGGGATAAAATTAATCAACAAATATTTATTACGGGGCAGCTGGGTGGCTTAGCAGACAGAGAGCTAGGCCTAGAGACGAGAGCTCCTGGATTCAAATCGGGCCTCACTCCTCCCAGCTTTGTGACTCTGGCCCAGTCACTTAACCCCAATTGCCCAGCCCTTACTACTCTTCTGCCTTGGAACCGATACTAAGGCAGATGGTACGGGTTTAAAGAAAAGTTTATATTGGCATCTATGTTCACATATAGCCTGTATATGAAGTATTAACCCCTTGCGAGCCACTACAAATCAAAGAACGAAGAGTTCAAAATACTGAAATTAAAGAATCGAGGTGTCATCAGAACACGGGACAGCAGTGCCTGCAGGGTTAGGCAGCCATTTCCATCTAAGGCTGCTGATTATCAATAGTTCTGCGTGTCAGTATTTGCTGGGTTTTCTCCGGCATCCCCAACATTTGTAGTTTCGGCACCGTCACCTCAGAGTTTTGAAAAGCAAAAACTGCACGTCTTCTCTTTGTAGGATCTGTGCTGCCCTTCTAATTCCCGTATGCCTCAAGCTAGCTAGCTAGTCCTGCTGCCCGCTCGGACTCCATGCAATACCCCGCGACAGCACTGCCCAAAGTATGTTCTCTCTGACTTGTAGCCCACACAAAGGACCCAGGAGCCCTAGGATCCCCACCAGCCAAAACTGACCCCCTGACCCAGGAGGCTCCCCAAACGGGTTCTCACAGCCACATGTTCCCCGCCCCCTCCCTCCCCCCCCATATCTGGCTGAGACTCATTCCCTTCTCTTTCTCCTGCCTAGAATCTTGGACAAAACAACACGTATCTCTCCCCTCCCCCTTCTTTTCCCTCCAGAGCCCACTGCTGTGGTACTAGTCCCCATCACCCCTGGGAAGAAGCCCAGCCAGGCCATTCAAGCCAGGTCTACATCAGCAGAGCCATGGGACGCTAGGCCACTGGCCCCACTCACTTCACGGGTGATGAGAGGGAAATAGAAGGTGGGAGGCAAGTGGGCAAAGTGGGAAGTTTCTAGAGAGTTCTCAGTTTGAATTAGGGACAAAAGCAACCCCCTGGGACAGTGCGTGCCTCCAACATTTATCGGAACATTCGAGTTTCTCAGTACAAAACATCGGGGCAAAGAGAACACCAGTGACTCACCTTCTGGAAATAAGAAACCCATCCTCCCACTTATGGCAGCCAAAAACAACAGACCAGACACTGGGGTTAGTAAGGCACAATGACAAGTCCAGCCACAACAACATCAAGCCAAGCATCCCCAAGCAGACAGCAGCCTCTGCAGGCCTCGTTTCACCTTGGCCTCCAGGGCCCCGCTCACACTGTCAGCCGGCTCGTGGTCCGCCCCGCTCGCCATGCTCTGGGCCAGGTTTGAAGGGAGTGCACCATCCGGGGGCACTACCGCACGCTCCTCCTCCTTCTCCTGGACAGCCGCATGGACAGTCGAGCTCTTCCTCTTCGACGCCTTTTTCTTCGAACCCGGACTGTCGCCTTTTGTCTTTCTTTGTCGAAACTGAGCAAGCTACACAAGAAAGTTAAGAGATAGTAGAGACAGAGATAAGTGAGGAAAAAATAACACGACCACAAAGTCCAGACTCCGGTAGAAGAAGACATGGAGCTCTTAATCCAACTGTCAGTAAAAATACTCCTCTCCTCCCTCGTTACTGAGGTTTGTTCTGACCCAGGTAGCCCGGCAGGGCATCACATCTAGCCCAATGCATCCCGAAGGTCGGAAGCTCAGGATTCCGTTTGCCAGGCTAGAACAGAGACCAAAATGACATCCACGGCCCGACTTATCAAGACCCTAATTTCCTCATATAAACAGGTCAAAGAAGTGAAGGACAGAACAGCTGCAGAGAGTTATCTTAAACAACAAACATGAAGGAAGCAAGAGGCCATCCCTTCCATCCTCTTGCTCCCGTTTCCCCCAAATCAGAAAATCTACTGAAAAACTTCCTAGCCACAGACTGGGAGATACAGGGACAGAAATAGCCAAAAATTAATTAAGCTGGGTCACTTTCTTGCTCTGAAGATCAGATGCTCTATTTTTCTTGAACTACCCCAGCTCACAAAGCACATGGGACCTCCGAATAATGTCACCGAGCACCACTCCTCTCTCCTTAGTTCCCTGAGCTGAGATTCCATTAGTCTTTTTAACTAGACTGCTGGTAGTTAGCAGAATCTTCCACTAACATTTCAAAGGCACAAGAGCCAAGATAATTTCAACAAAAAAATGTTCCACTCACAACCCTCGATTGTCCAATAGAAAGTCAACATTTATAACCCATTTTGTTATAATGACAGAAAGACCTGGCAGTTTTATGGGCCCAAATTACACATGGGCTATTTCTATGACAATCACCATACACTCTCCAGGACCAAAAGACAGACTGTCTTCCTTCCATACCCTTTTTCCATTTATTTTGTGAAACCTATTTTTCTCCAGTATCACGTCTAGACATCTTTGCAAGGGATGACTTAGTTCATCAATTCCCTTGTCCTCTCTGTGCCCGACAGCTTGAAAACAGAGAAATACGAGAAATGCCCAATACACAAATGAATGGGGCTCACCAACAGTAGGAGAGCGTATGCTCTTAAATTGTTTTGAAACAACAGGTGGAACTGGGTTTTCCCCCTACTTATTAAGCAACTTGGTAATAACTGTAAAAAGGCAGAGAGGGCTGAGCTCCTGAGGGCCAGTGAGCCAGTATCTCCTCTCAGGTGCTCATTCTTTCCAGACCCTTTCACTGACCAAAACCCTCCCCTAGAGGAGCAGACGTGGGCGGGAAGCCCGTGCTTCTCTAGCCAGCCTTCTCTGATTAGGCCCCAAAACTAATTAATTCTTCGAAAGGACTAAGGGCCAAAATATAATTCTTTCCACCAAGACCTCCATAAGGATGGCTGTTGCTGCTCCTCCTCCTCTTCCTCCAGGGCCTGTTCTGTTGAGCAATTCCACCATATGCCCACCTAGTCAAGCATTTTAAGTGTTACCGTGGCAATGACTTTCTTTAGCCAGGCACACTGAAGCTTGACATCTTGGTTCCTGGGCTGCCATTTCACAGACCTGGTTGGAAGGGACCTGAGAGGTCCATAGGAGGAGATGAAGGACCCCAAGGAGATAAAAAGCAAAACCAGCAGGTTTGCTCACACTTTTTTGTGCCACAAGATAAGGAATGAAAAGGGGAAACAAAGGTGCAGGTCTGTGTGTGGGAGAGCCTCAGAGCCTGCCCAATTGCCCTACAGAATCCACAATGGGCCAAAGCACATTCTTCTGCACAAAAGCAGAGGTTTTCTCAAGAACAGCTACAAGAAGACCCAAGGTCCTGCCCTGTCTGATTCTGTATTCCACCCAGGCCACCCTCACTGCAGCTGAAAGACTGAATCAGAAGACCCCAGCCCTCCCAGGACACTTTGGAAAGTATTGGGCCAAAGCCATCCCCTAGAAGTTTCAGACAAGGGCAAGAGTCCTGGCCAGGCAGGGGGTCATACAGTACCTCCCTGGGAGGCCTCAAATTTCCCCAACTGTGTAGTGTGTGTGGAGGGGTTGTACATTTCAGACCTTAAAGGATGCTCCAGGTCTCCTAGGGGTACCCGTTTCACATCTGTAAGGGGGGAGGGGTGGAAACCACACACTTCAGGCCTTGAATGCAGCTCCACGTTTGAGGGGTAGGAGGGCCTGTTTCCCCATCTGTAGGAGGGGGGTGTCACACATTTCAGGCCTTTAAGGATGCAACGGGGCTCCTCAGGTGGCCTCAGTCTCCCCATTTGTTAAAGGAGAACGGGGAGGCCCACAGCGATGCTTCTCTCGGCTCGGCCTAGGCTGGCCTCGGTTTCCCCAACCGTACAAGGGGCTGTAAGGTTGCTCCCGGTTCGGGGCTGAGCTCGCTCCACAAGGGGCCTTTTCCTGGCTCATGCGCCCTTCTGAAGCCCGCAAGGGGCGGCTGGGGTCGGGAAGCCTAGAGGTTGCGCCCCCGAGACAAGAAACCTGCCAGCTGAGTCCGAGCAGGAAACACAAGCTCCAGACTTCCGGACAGATCTTTGGTACTTCCGGGACCCTTCTAGCTGCCGGAGGCAGCGCGACTGGCTAGCAGTCCGAGTCTGGCCCCGCCCTGGTCCCCGCTGATTGGTCGGGAGGCTGGGGGCGGGGACTGAGAAAGAGCGGCGGATTCAAGATGGCGGCGGCCAGGAGGTGGAGGATTCCGGACTAGACGGTGGGAGAGGTGCGGCCCCGGCAAGAATTGGGGGCCGCCTAGCTCCCAGACTCCAGCCTGGTCCGCGCCTTTCCTTTCTCCTGGGGCCGTGGATTGCCCTCCGCTCCCCGATCCGCCCCCAGCCTCCCACTCCCTAGACTTACGAGGTTCCCACGCGGGGGTCGGCCCTACCTTTGCCCGGCCGGCCTCCACCTTGCGTCGCCGCTCATCTCGTTCGTCGTCCTCCATGGTCCGGCGCGGATGCGCGCGCGGCTCGGGGTAGACGCGACCCAGTGCCGCCGCCGCTGTATTGACACAGCCTCCCCGCCCCCTCCGAGCCCCGCCCCCGTAACTGACCGGGCGGGCGGGGGACGCAGCGTGGTCCCGCCCCTGGCCTCACCGCGCCCTCGCAGCCCTAGCTGCGTCTGCCACTCTCGGATCGCCCCGCCCTTTCCCCAGCCATCCGCACGCTCCTGCAAATAGATGTCTCTGCTGGCCAACGAGTAAGCGGCGTCCGGGTCTACCCCGCCAATCACGGCCTGAGGCGGGTCCCTCCTCCCTGGAAGCCCGACCCCGACCGGCTAACCGCCGGAGACGACTTCTGATTGACAAGCGTGTTTGCCTCGCCCTCTTTTTTATCTCGTAGCCCAGGCTCCACCTACCATCGAAAAGACTTGGCCAATACGCTGCGGGCGTCGGTCGAGCCGAGCGCTCTGTTTGGCCCATTTCAAAGGGCCCGCCTCGCGCCGCTAGGAACGTTGTCCAATCAGAGGTGCGGGCGGGAGAAGGTCGGAGGCTACGGCGGGGGCTCCACAGCTCTGGGCGGTTGAAGAGTCCCAAGCCCGGGAACTCCGGGGCGGAGCGGGGTGGGGAGAGCAATCCTTGACCCTCCCTCCCTGCAGGCCCTTTAAAGCCCGCGAAGCGTTTTTTCCTCCTGGTGAAGTTTAGCTAATCTTTTACCTTCTGACTCACCAGCCTGGAGAAAAGCGATGACGAAATTGGGTCCTTTGCCATGACGTCACTGCCAGGCTGTCCTTCCCGGAGGCCCTGGGTTGGCCTCGGGCCTCAGGACAAAATCCCTCTTTCTGAAGGCCAGGGCCGAGAAGCACGCCCTGGTTTGTTACCAGCGTGCCTATAAGCTTGCCCCGCCCCCCCCCCCCGTTAATAAATGGTTCCAGAGAGGGCTAGAGCGCCCCGAGACCCACTGGCCTCCTCTCTGTGGACCCCCACCACAGAGCCTGGGCAAGGACAGCGTCCCGTCCATCCCAGCCTGGGGCCAAACGTCCTCAGGCCCCCGAACCTGGGGCCTGCAGGTGGACAGGACCAAAGGGAACAGGGGGGAGAGCCTGGGCTAGCCCCCATTGAGGAATTACCAGAGGGCCTTTGGGGCCTAGGCCCATGCTGCACCCTGACCCCAACCCCAAAGGGAAGAGCCATGGACCCTCATGAGGTTCCAAAAATCTAAATTGGATGGCCCAGAGGCCAAGGAAGAGATCTGCCTCTGAGGAGTGCCCAGAGCTTCATCAGACACAGGAAGGGCCAAGGGAGCCATGGCTGGTCATGGGACTTAGATAGAAGAGAGTGAGACTGGGGCAGCTGGGTAGCTCAGTGGATTGAGAGCCAGGCCGAGGAGGTCCTAGATTCAAATCCGGCCTCAGACACTTCCCAGCTGTGTGACCCTGGGCAAGTCACTTGACCCCCATTGCCTACCCTGACCACTCTTCCACCTATAAGTCAATACACAGAAGTTAAGGGTTTAAAATTTAAAAAAAAAAATAAAAAAAAAAGAGAGTGAGTCTGCCTCACTTCATTCCAGTGCCTGAGCAAGAACAACAATCCAATCGGGTGGTGGAGAAGGCAATATTCTTAACCAGACAAGAGGCCTTTTTGGCCCACTTTAAGAGTGGGGGGATGAAAAGGGCTTTGTGTTGTTCAGTCCTTTCCATCTCAATTTTTGGTGATCCCATTTGGGATTTTTATGGCAGAGTAGTTCCTTCTCCTGCTCATTTTACACATGAGGAAACTGAGGCAAACAAGATTGACGTGACTTGCCCAGGGTCACCCAGCTGGGAAGTATCTAAGGCCAGATTGGACTCCAGTCTTCCTGACTCCAGGCCCAGCTCTCTCTCCACTGCCTCACAAAAAGGCTGTTAGATCACAAATATTATCGGTTAACATTTCTAGAGCAACTGAAACAAAGGTTACGTTTCCAGGATACCTAAAATATCAAGGTCTAAGGCAGTTTGTGGGACTGCAGCCCCTGCAGGATCCTCTGGTAAATCTGGTTAGTGGCCAAATGGACACAGTTCTCAGAAGTGGCTACTGACCTCAGGCTGGAGCAGATCCAGTGATCTCTCTGGAAACTTACTTGTCCTGGTCAGACTTTAACCACACTTGGAGCCTTTGCTCTCACCGAACATTAGTCCAGCGCCAGCTCCTCTGATCACTCTTCCTTGTGGAAGTTTATTTAAACCTACTCCTTCTGTGTCAGGGGCCCCCCCTACACTTTCTGGTGCAAGAAAGACCCTGGTTACTGCTTTGGCAAGCCTTTCTTTCCAGGCTGAAAAGGGCCTAGGCTCACCCCGGGACCCTCAGTCTCTTGAACTCACAAGACTGCCTTCAAGGCTGGAAACCGCCATCTTCCAAGCACGTTCAGTCAGCTCCATTCAGAGAAAAGGGGGAAATGGCCTAGGTGTCCTGAGGGCTTGTCTAGACTCTTCCCCTGCTGCCAGAGAGGAGCTGGTCTTCTGGGGTGGGGGAAGGCGCAGTCCCTTATTGCTGGAGAGAGAGGGAGCACAGTCATTTGCTTCGGAAGGGCCCCTTCTCCTGGCTTAGTAACCAGTTCTGTCTGACAGCCTGCTTTCCCCCTTTCTCCCAAGTCATTATGGGATCAAGGGGCATCATTCCAAAGTGATGAGTCTGTCAGAGGTGACCAGCAATCCCTAAAGTAGCTCCTGGCAATTGGGAAGGGAGGGGAGGGCTGGCAGCCCGTCTCCACTCAGACTCCCTCCCCACACACACTGGATGCAGGGTCTCCCTCTGGGCTTGTTTTTTTTTTTTTTTTTTTAAATCCTCACCTTCAGTCTTGGAGTCACTACTGTGTATTGGCTCCAAGGCAGAAGAGTGGTCAGGGTGGGCAATGGGAGTCAAGGGACTTGCCCAGGGTCACACAGCTGGGAAGTGTCTGAGGCCAGATTTGAACCCAGGACCTCCCATCTCAAAGCCTGACTCTCCATCCACTGAACTACCCAGCTGCCCCCCTGGGCTTGTTTAATCATTCAAAAGCCCTGGCCCAGCCCTGTTGACAAATACACTACAGTCAAGCCAGGGTAGCTGAATCTGTCCACAATGGCTCTCCCTTTACTATTAATAGGACAGTGAAAGGAGGTCAGCCTGGACCAACTCCAGAACTAGATCTCAGCTACATCTCAGCTTTGGGATCCCCAAATAAAATGACGCTGGGCAGGCCCCAGTGGGAGGCAGCTCAGGTGGGAGGAGGAGCAACATGTGCTGCTGCTTCCTCCCTGGGCCACCTTCTCAGGTCTTGATTGGGAAGATCAGGCCTCCCAAGGCTGTTGGGAGCTGAAAGAAATGGCAGTTGTTGTTAATAGTAAGGACAGCTAGCATTTAGCATTTATCTCACCCTTCAAGGTTATCCCACTCGAGCTTCCAAGAACCCTGAGAGGCAGGGGCTAGTCCAGGGACTTCCAGGAAGTCTTCCCCCACCCTCTTCCTCTCTTCTTTCTATTTATCCTGTATGTTGTTGGCACTTGTCTCCCCCATAGAGTATGAACTTGAAGGCACCTGCCCTTCGATGGGGGAGCCAGGCCACACAGACTGCCGAGCACATAGGTCCATTGACCTCCCTCAGATTTCCCTAAGGAGAAGTTGGGGTGCTGAGGGGAAGGACATGCTTTACTTCCCACCCTGCTGCCCTCCTCTGGACTTCTCCATGCCTCCCCCGCCCTTGGCTTCCTTGTGGATCAAATTGTAAGCTCCTTGGAGGCGCCATCTCTGGAGCCCGATGCCCGGCCCAGAGCAGGCCCTCCATAACCATTTGGAGATGGACAATCTGAGGGACGGCTCGCCAAATATCCAAAGTGGGAGTCCAGACAGTTCAAGGAACAGCGAGTTGTCTGGTTTGGCTGGAACAGGGGAATGGGAATGTGAGTGAAGGGGAATGCTGGGAGAAATGAACAGAGCCTTATTATGGGTGGCCTTGAGATCCAGGCTAAGGAGGCTATTAGGAGCCTCTGGGAATTCTGGAGTAGAGGAATGAAATAATCAGAGAGATTGTTCTGGCAGCTCTGAGATGGACTGGAGAGAAGGAGAGACTAGAGGCAGAGGAGGCCCACTGGGAGGCTATTCCAGAAGACTCGAGAAGACAGCGGCCCAAGAGCCTGTTGTTAAATAAAGAAACTCCAGGGAACAGATCTTGACCCAAATAAAGACCAGGCTTCTGGCCCTAATTTCTTTCTGAAACAAAAGTTCCACAGTATTGCCCTTGTGCTAAAAGCATGTTGACAGAAACGCTTCAGAAATGATGCTTTAATCAGCCATGAGGCACCCAGTAAGTACCCAGAGGAGGAGCCGTGATGGACGTTCCCATTCGTGGTGCGTTTTCCCAGAGTCCCAGAGCCTCGCTTGATGTGCTGGTGTTGACTTGTGTGCGCCTGACTCCATGCGGTGGCCACAAGAACTCGGCTCCCTTGTCCTAACTTTGGGGGTTCTGGGCTTTTCCAGGGTAACAGCAGGAAGGGCTCCCTCTGCCCCGCCCCCAGGCCATATCTCCCACATGCTCGGTAGGAAGCAAGCACCAAGGCTGGGGCCTAGGAAAATCCCACCCCCGGTCATCCTGCACCGAGGGGCCGGCTTGCTCTCTCTCTAGCTCTAGCGGGGCTCCGTTTTCTCCCTCTTGGAGAAGGATTTAGGGAAGGAGGGAAGAGAATCCACTTCACTGTGGGGCCATTTTTCTAAAAGTCGGAGAAGGCTGTTGGTGGGTTTTTCATCGACTGCACACGTTCATCCTTCCCAGGTGTCTGAGGAAGGGCGCGGTGGGTGGACAGGCAGAGGAGGGCCGGCCTAGGCTTCAGGAAGCTGCCCTCTTGGTAAGGTGGCCCCATCCCAACTTTCAGGGGCAGTGGAGGAGAGGGGGAGGAGGGATGCAGGACCAGGGAGAGCATCTGCAGGCACCCCCTTTGGCCAGCCGGCCGTGGTAGGTTGGGTGCCCAGCCGCCGCTCCCTTGCTAGGCTCAGAGGGCAGAGGCTAGGAAGAAGGAACAGGAGATGGTTCCCTCTGGCGCACGCAAGGCTTTCGGGCCACGTGGGAGGCCCCAGGCTGGAGGTTACGGCCCTTTCCAAATACTCTCTCTTCTCCTCTGGCCGCCAACCGCTCCTACACGTTCAGCTCCCTCTGAAATCCCCTGCCTGGCGCGTCAGCAAACACCTTGCTTTGTACCAAGTTGGGCCCTTCACAGCCCTAAAAAATGGGCGCTCGGGCCCCTCCTCTGTCAAAGGAGGGAGGCATGCCAAGAGTTGGCTGTGGGGAACTCCTGGGTTTGACAAAAGGGAGGGTTTCGGCCAGGGGAGGGCCAGGGAGGTGGCACAGAAATAGCTGGGAGCTTTCTTAAAAGCCAGCATAGAAAAGGAGGATTTTTTGTGTTGCAAACACACCTCCCCCCAGCCTGAGAAGCTTCCAGGCTCTTTTCCCTTTGCCCTGGGAAGCCAGAAAGCCTTTGGTTGGGGGATCTCCAAGCCCAGCCCTGACCTAACTGCAGGAATTCATCTCCACCACCCTGCAGCTTGTTTCTCAGTCTGCTCTGCTTCTATCCCTTAATCGCTTATTGGTTTCCAGAAGTATTCTTGGAATGACCCTAACCCGGGAGGGATTTGGATGCCTGGTGCCTGTGTGGCCTTGGCCCTGTCCTTTTCCTTCCTCGGGCCTCAGTTCCCCTGCTGTAAACTGAAGACCTGGACTCTGTGCGCTCCCTCCACCATCCTTTCCAGCCCCCCGAGGCCCCAGGCTGGCCTTCCAGCTCCCACGAGGACTAAGCATGGGGAGCTGGGCAGCCCCTAGACCCATCTGAAGTCCTCGGCTGCTGAGGAGCGGAGCTGACCCTCGAACTCTTGTCCCTAAACTGGATTCTCGGGCAAGGACGAAGTGCTTGCCTGGCTCCCTTCTCTCCCTCCAGGCCCTCATTTTGCAGCTGGATCAGAGCCAGCCTTTCCCGGGCACCCTGAGGAGGCCCCAGCATTGCACGGAGAGCCGTGGAGCCGCCGGCCGATGGTGCGGGGCAGCCTTCCCCCACCCTCTGCCGCCGCACCCTGGGCCAGCTTTGGGAGGAGCTCCACACCTGGAAGGAAGCTTGTTTACAGGTAACAGATAGAGCAACCCGGAGCTGCCAGGTGGGATCCTAGCAACGTCCAGGCTGGGCGGGAGGCGGCTCCCCAGCAACCCCTGGTCACAGAGCAACCGAGGCTGCGGAGAGCCTTGTGGGGGACTGGGCAGCCCGCACACAGGCCTCGGGGACCAGCTCCCACCCAGACGCCCCGCTGCCTCGGCTCCTGAAGGGATCCAGCCCCCCTCAAACCCCGGCCACAGCTCTCTGCCATGTCGGACTCATCCTTTGCTGACCAGATGACGAGGCTGAAGCTCAGACTCTTGGAAAAGGTAAGTGGAGTTGCCAGGGAGCCCCTGGGGGAGGACCGGAGCCGGCCGAGGCCTTCGAAGCCCCCTGAGCCCCCCCAGCGGGGGAGGTACCTTGTAGGCATCAGACAAGGAAAGGCGAGCTTGGCTCGCCCGAGGAATGCCGCCCACCCCCGTGGCCTCTCCAGCATCCTGGGCAGCCCACTTTCCCTCCGTGCCTAGGTGCCAGGCGGGGAGCCTCTTCTGGGGGGGTTCTGTGCCTCCTCCAGGCCGGGGGAATCTCTGCACTGATCCCAAAGCTCCCGTGACACTCCCTGGGGCGGGGGCTCTTGTCTGTGGCAGCCACTGAGAAGCGGAAAAGCTTTCAAAGGGAGTTTTCTTCGTCTTCCTGGGCTTCTGAGAGCCCCCCAGGGTGCCCGGGGGCCCCAGTGCCTGGCTTTGACCCTGCCCAGGCTCAGAGTCGCCTTTGCCCCCAGGGGAGTCCTCAGAGGCCTCTGCTCAAGCCCTCCGTGTGACGGCCAGGGGAGAGCCAGGGCGAGGAGGGCGAGGAGGCAGAATCGAGGCTCGGTTCTTCTGACTCGGGACAGAAGCCAGGAAGGGGCCGCGCCGTCTCCCTCCCCCGTCTGCCCCGGGGAGCGGGGCGTCTTGGACAGGGGATGACTGGGAGCACCGGGAAGGGCTCCTCGTTTCTTTAAGAGCCAGCAGCGGCCTTTCGTTCAACGCTAATCCCCTGCGAAGGCGACCCATCCTGCTCCCCGGCGTGGTGGGGCTGTCGGGGGGACTCGGGCCAAGTCGTTCTTCTGTGAAATGAGAAGGTGCCATGCAGCCGCCTGGTCTCTGAGGGGCTTCGCAGACCCTCCTCCCTAGCAGCCTCATGGATCCTCCGTGCCCGATGTTGTTCTCCCGGGGAAATGGAGACGGGCAGCAGGCGGACGGGGGACGGACGGATGGAGGGACGGGCAGACAGGCAGGCAGGCAGGCAGACCTCTCGCTCCGCACAGGCAGGGCTATTTCCTTTTCTCTGGCCCTGGAGGCCTACCCTGTTTTGCACACACAGTGCTGGGCCCCGAGTGCGTGTTTATTCATATTAACGATTCCACACGTGTGTGTCCTCGTGTCCAGAGAGGGCCCAGCAGCCTCTGGCGGCACACTTGCAGGCCGGGCAGTGGCCTTCTCGAGCCCCAGAACGCCAAGGCGGCCCCATTCCCAAGTGACCGCGTGCTCGCCGCAGAGGCGCCCTCGGTTCTTCTCTGGCAGCCTGCTCTCCCCACTGAACACTCCCCGTCCTAGAGTACAGCAGCCCCTCCTCCGAGGAGCCCGAGCCTGAGGGCAGCCTCCAGTCTCCCAGCCTTTGGATGTCCGGCTCGATTGTCGGGCTGTTCTGTGCCGGGTCCTGGGGACAGGAGCCCAAGGAACAAAATGGTGCCTGTTCTCCAGGGGCTTCTGTTCTTCTAATTGGGGGCTGGGGGCGGGCTCGGTGGGCTCTGAGGCATCCCCCGTCTCAGCTCTAGGACAGGATTGGAGTTCCTCGCTGGCGCCTCTCGTGGGCAGTTCCCGGAGGCCTGCGTGCCACATGGGGGATGAGGACGACAAGAAGGGTCAATCCAGAGCCAGGAGGGTCCCTGAGGCCACTAGAATGAGCTCCCCATTTCACAGAAGAGGAAACTGAGAGCTGGGGGAGGGAAGGAAGCTGGGCCAGGTCACCAGCTGGCCGGGGGGACAACAGGGATCTGAACCAGGTCCTCACTCTCTGCCCTGGAGCCCACGGCCTCCAGCCGATGGGGGGAATGTTATCATCACCCCATTTACGGAGGAGAAAAGTGAGGCCCAGTTAATCGTGCAGAGGGCAGGGTTTGAATCCAGACTCAAGCCTAGTGTGCTACACCCCAGGCTCAGCCGGCCCCCACCCTCTCAGCCCAGCGAGGGGAGGGTCATGACGTCGGGCCCACCGTCTTGGCGTTTCTTTCACAGAAGTTAGAGGCAGAGCGAGAAAACATGGAGGAGCCCTTGGAGCCGGCCCACGTAGCAGCGGGTAAGGGGCTGTGCTGGGGGCCGTGGCGGGGGGGGGGGGGGGGGGCCTCGGACCCTGGCAGCGCCCCCGAGGCCTTTGCCAGAGCACAGGCCGTGCTTCCCCCCAGGGAGTTACGACGGAGAAGACGCCGTCTGGCAGAGCGCCCTGAGGAGAAGGAAGGAGCTCCTGCGCCAACTCCGGGTAGGCGCTCCGGAGCGCTGCCCTGCCTTCCCTTCTGCTCCTGAGCCTACGAGGAACCTCGGAGGCCGGCTAAGGGAAAAGCCCTCACTGTACAGATGAGGAAACTGAGGCCCAGCCAGGGGGTGCCCAAGGGCGCAGAGCCAGCAGCAGAGCTGGGCCATGAACTCAGGCCTGCCTCTGGGCCAGACTTCCCAGGGTCTCCCCTGGGTTCGGGCCTCCCATCCCATGCGCGCCAGAAGCTTCAGAGGGGACACGGAGGGGCCCAACATTCAGACCCTCCCCAGCCCCCTGAGGGCAATGAGAGCCGTCTCTGAGCCCGAGGGGGCTTCGGGGGCCTCCTTCTAGTCACTCCATTACCCTGACAGAACGAACAATTAGGGCGCTTGGTCTGGCCCAGGGGCTAGAGGCTCAGGAAGATCCGAGTTCAAATCTGACCATAGACATTCACTCATTTGGTCTGTGACTGTCCGCCTCAGTTTCCCCAGACGTAAACTGGAGATAACAAGAGCACCTCCCTGTCACAGATGTTGGAAGACCTCTTTGCAGGGAGGGAAAGGGGAAGGGAAGAAGCCCTCCTGCGTGCCTGGTACTGCCAAGCCCTGGTAAATACCATTTTGTCCGAGGCCCTAAAGGTGCCCGCCAGCCCTACAAATGATGCCAGCTGCCTTTACTTCATCTTTTTTAGCCCTTGCCAAGTTCTTCAGGGTCTTGGCTTTCCCCTAGAGCACCAGAGCGATCACCTATGGCTCCTTACTACAAATACCTGGCCTCTAGAGCAGACTTACTGTGTGCCAGGTTCGAATCCCACCCCAGATGCCAACAGGCAGGTCCCGTCCCCTCTGAGGCCTGTCCGGCCCTGGGTGCCAGAGCCTCTTTGCCCTTATCCCCCAAGCATGGCTGTGGGAGGCTCCCCTTTCCTGAAGCTCCCTCCCAGCCAACTTTTGCCTTTGCAGGAGCAGCGCCTCCTGGAAGAGCTCTCAGGGCCCCCCGCCTGGGGAGGGAGCCCCCCCAAAAGCTACAGACCCGAGGGGCCCCTGGGCCCCGGGTACCAGCCCTTCCCTGCAGGACTACAGCCAGAGCAGCCCAGGATCATCCAGCAGACTGTAAGGAAGGAGGGCGGGAAGGAGGGAAAGAAGGAAAGAGGGAGGGAAGGAGGGAAAGAAAGAAGGAAGGAAGGAGAGAGGGAAGGAGGGAAAGAAGGAAAGAGGGAGGGAAGGAGAGAGGGAAGGAGGGAGCAGGCCTCGCCCTCCCCAGGCTCAGACATGTGGGCTGGGATGGGTGCAGAGACAATCGCGACCCCCAGTCCTCGTGGGCACCTGGGCGTTGACGCAAGCAGAGAGGGAGAGCCAGGAGGGGGACAGTCAGAGCCCTGAGCCCAGCGCGGGCGCTTCCTTCCCAAGCCAAGAGGAGAGCTCGGAGCGCCCTTAGACGCCGCCTCTGGGCGCAGAACATCCTGGCAGGAATTCCCACGCCCGCCTTGTCTTCAGGGCACAGAGGGCTGCCCAGGGAGGCCAGTCAAGAGCAGGATGGTCCAGTGTGAGGGCGGCGCCTGGGGCCGGGGGACCCCCGCTCTGCCGGGGGCCCCCTGCCTGTGCCTCGGTTTCCTCCCCCCTTGAAATGGAGCTTTGAGGTCCCTTTCAGCTCTCAGGCCTCCGTTCCTCTGAAGGCCTCAGGGCTGAGCTGGGTTTGGGGCAGGGGGTTGGGTTAGGCCTGGAAGCCTGGCCTTTGGCCTCTGTGACCAGCCGAGCACTCCTAGGTACCCCAGCCACCTGCCACCATCATCCAGCAGCTGCCTCAGCAGCCCCTCATCACTCAGATCCCCCCAGCCCCCGCCTACCCCCCCCAGAGGTCGGGAAGCATCAAGGAAGGTAAGGTGCGTCCGGGCAGCCTCTCCTCTCTCTGAGCCCTTCTGCTGGCCGTTGGCCAGGATGACCGGCCTTGCCCTCAATGGCCTGGAGCAATCTGTAGGCGAGGGGGTGGGACCGGACACCCCGCAGGGCCTTCTAGTTCTGGGGCTCGGCCTGGAGCGGGCGGAAGGGCCATGGCTGAGTCCGGCCCTCACTGCTCCCTCCTGTCCACTCGGAGCGTGTATCAGGCCCGTACGGTGAGCCCGGCCTGACCCACGCCGAAGGAGGGCCGCCTGGCCTCGCGGGGGGTGGGGAGAGCAGGGCGGGGGCGCCCTTGACCGCGGGCTCCTCTTCCCGCAGACATGGTGGAGATGATGCTGATGCAGAACGCCCAGATGCACCAGATCGTCATGCAGAACATGATGCTGAAGGTGTTGCCGGCCGGCGAGACGAGCGCGCCTTGGCTTCGGGCCGCTCAGCAGGTAGGCCGCCCCCATGCCAGGATGCCTCGAGCCGGCCGGCCAGGGGCTCTCTCCTCTAGCCGAGGCTCCCCGTTATTCTCCCGGTCTCCTCCCTGCCCCCTCCTCTATCACAGCCATTCTGGGCCTGCCTCTCTGCCCGACAGAGGCTAGATGAAAGGCCTGGGGGAAGTGACCGATCGTGGCCAGCCTCTGGACGGCCCACTTGGCCCGCTGTCTTCGATGGAGGCCCAGCCGTGGCACCCTGGGCGAGTCACTTCCCCGTGTTGGCTTCAGTTTTCTCCTCTGCAAAATGGGGATGCCAATAGCTCCTACCTAGTGCGGGGCTCGGACAAGGGGACGCCCCTGGGGCGCTTTCCCCATGCCAAAGGGCCGAGAGGCGGTCACTACAGCCTATCTGGGGCCAGCTTGGGCTAGGCAAAACCGAGATGGTGCCCGCTCTCCGTCAGCTGGTCCTCGGACAGCAGACGCCCCCTCGCTGGGCCTGCTGGTTTAGAGGGGGCTCCTCTGAGCGGCCCCCGAAGTGCCCCCTCCCAGCCACTATAGGACAGAGGAGGACCCCGAGGGGCACACGTCCAGCGCAGGGCCTTGGGGTCAGCCCGGATGGAGGACCAAGTTCTAGCCTCCCCCCCAGGCCCCGGCTGGCCGCCTTGGGGCTCCCTTTCAACACGGGGCTCCCTTTCTGCGCTCAGGATCCGCAGCTCGTCCAGCCCTGGATGCTGCGCGCCGAAAAGCCGAGGGCGGCCTCGGTCCACCACCATCACCACTACAGCCCCCCCGGCCCCCTGCCCTCCGTGGGCTACCCTGTGTGGCCGCCCCTGCTCCCGGCGCAGGCCGTGACCCAGGCCCCCGGCCTCCAGCCCTCCGTCCGGCACGTGATGGCGCCCACAACCACCGTGCCCGCCCTCCACACGTAAGTGCCAGACCCACAGGGGCACCGTGCCCGCTTCTCGGCCCCTGGGAGGCAGGCGGGGAGGGGACGGCCGAGATGGCGCTGCCGAGAGAGGCCAGGGGCAGCGAAGGACGGGCCGAGCCACGGTTTCTCTCCTCAAGGGTGGCGTCTGCCGGAGCTCTGCCGGGCCTGCCCCCGGGCCTGTGAGCCCCGCCGCGCTAGCGCTGGTGAGTAGCCGGGCCAGGGGCCCCCAGAGCCAGACAAAGCAAACCCCCGACCCCTCGGGAGCTGCCCCCCTCCTGGCCCGGGGCAGCCACTCATGGCAAAGAGAGCCCCGCTTGGCTGTCCAGGGACCAGCTTCCAGGCCCAGCGCTGAGTCCACACCCGTTTGGCAGACCCTCCGCCGGAGGCTGGACGAGGAGGCTGGACAAGACGTCTTCAGGCCGGCGGTTCCCGCTGTGGAGAGCGAACGTGTCTGTGGAATGGGTCTCCCGGAGCCGGCCTTCTTGGGGGGGAAGGGAGGCAGCCCCCCGGGAGAGCCACGTTTTCGGACTGAGCGTAAGGAATAAAGGAACGAAGGAACAAATAAAGTTTCCGAGTAGAGCGAGCGTGTCCGTGTCCTCCTCCTCCTCTGCCCCCTCGCAATGAACGGCCGCCCAGCTCTTGGGGTCATCCTAGAGGGGATTCTGGGTCGGGCACCGGAAGCTGGGGCGGGCCATGGGGGGCCACCGAGGCTAGTCCCCTTATTTTAAGGGGGAGCCCATGGGGACCCCAACTCTACAGAAGGGCCAGCAGCCCCTGACTCCCAATGGAGCTCTCTCCTGGCCCATGGAGGCTGCAGGGGGCTTCTTTGGCCGACAGGCCCCGCTGGCGGGTCCAGAAGATCGGGCTGAGCCTGTGAGAGGAGCCCCTGGAACAAAGGGCGGGGCGGCGCCAGGGGATGCTGGGAGCCCGGACCAAGGCCGGGAGGTTTCTGGGAGGCCTGGGAAGGCCCAGGAGGACAGGCCGAGGGCAGGGGGGCCGAGGGGCCTCGCCAAAGCGGCCCCACAGCCCCGGCCGGCCTCGCCTCGGGCCCAGCCATGCCAACGTGGGAACTCATGAACAAGGTTCCTGTTTCCTGGCGAGGGAAGGGCCGGAAGGGAGAACAAACGGATTCTTGTGGCGGGAAACAACTGGCTTTTCCCAGAGAGATGCCCTAATAAAGACCCTTCTATAAACGGAGTCAGAGGTCCCGGGTTCCAGCCTGGCCTCAGACCGTGCCCCGTGGGGCGTCCCTCCACCCCCACAGCCTAACCCTGATCGCTCGTTGGCGCACGCCCGAAAGGGGTCTCCAGGGACAGCCGCAGCCCCCCGAGCCCGCCAGGACCCTCCCAGGCAGAGAGGAGGCCTTGGGCAGGGAGGGCCGGACGCCTTGGTGGTAGCATCAAGGAAGAGAACTAAAGGGGGGCCCTGGGGCGTCCCCTGCCCCCCTCCATGGCCGGCGCCACAGATCGGTTGTTCCAGGGACGCACTTGCCAGGGTTCCCCGGCCTCCCGCAGAGCACAGCTGGAGGCCAGGAACAGCGGCCAGAAGGAGGCCCGCAGCAGGCCGCAGGGGCTCCTCCGGGCAGCTTCTTGGCCTCATGGGGGGGGGGTTGCCCACACACACTGCAGGGCCTCGGGGGCTCCTCCCAGGAGACAGCACAGGACCGGCTTGTTGGGGCGCAGCAGCAGCCATTCTCCACCCAGGCAAAAGGCCGGGCAAATGTGGGCCCCCGCAGGGGCCTGTCAGGGCTCCAAAGGGCGGCCCTGGGAGGGGGTGACGTCCTCATTCCCAGTTTACAGATGGGGAAGCCGAGGCCAGGCCGGAGCTCTGGCCACACTCGGCTCTTTGCTGCGGGCGAGATCCTGGCCCAGCGGCTGGTGCTGGTGCCTCGTCTGGGCCGGGGGGCCTGGGGGGGCAGAGGGGGGCATTTCCTCACCATGGTGCTGCCTCCCTCACAGAATAGAAGTCACTGGGGCCCCCCAACTTCTGCATGCCCCAGCCGATACCCCACGACTTTCTCACTTCCGCTTGGGGGGGCTTCCTGTGGGTGGCGGGCACCCAGCGGGCCCCTCTGCCGCTTACAGGCCCAGCAACAACTCCCCAGGCCTCAGTTTCCTGAACTGGGTACAGGCGGCCTGTGGCTGGGCC